>NC_134363.1:8654869-8819869 GCF_048569485.1 Anomaloglossus baeobatrachus
CAGTGTATACAGTACAGTGGCAGCGCGACAAATGCCGGTGACATGCTGTCATGTGACCCAGAAGTTGCGGGCTGCCGCTGTACTGTATCGTAATGAATTGGCATGCGCCGCATCCTCCAAACCGGCGAAAATCCGGATGTGTGAAACTGGGCGGACATGCTGGAAATCTAATTGGAAAAGTAAGGAAGTTGGTTATTGCCGCCAGAACCCCTAAAATTGATTCCATCTTAAAGAGACATGCTGGGAAAGGAGCAATTGTTGATCAAGCCACTCGGTGGGACAGCACTTGTTTAATGACTGAGCGATTGCTTGAACTAAAATCATTTCTTATAGATATGGTGAACCCTCAAGTAACATTAAATAAAGGTAAATGGACACAGGTGGCTGAATTGAAGGAAATGCTTAATCACCCATTTACTGGGACTAAAAAATTACAAGCTGAGGATTTAACTCCTGGTATTTTCATAAGGGAGTGGAAGAACTTGCTATTTTGCCTGTCCCAAAGAGGAGGTTTAATCCCAGATGGCATTTCTGCTTCAATGAAACGGAGAGACACAGCTATTGGAAAATAAAATTCTTCTGGCAGCTGTTTATGTGAACCCAAGTCATCTTATACTGCTTGATGATCAACAGCTTACTAAAGGAAAAGAAGCTGTGAGTGAGGTAGCAGTTAGGATGAGCAGCTACAGGACTGCCGGGCGCAAGAGGACTTGGGGCCTGACAGTGCTACTGCTGCCGTATCTTCATCCTCATCAGATGAGGAGTTTAATGTTGACAAGTATTTGGATGACATGGAGGAGGTAAAGCGTTGCCGCAAGGAAAAAGATGTCACTCTGTCTCCTATAGCAGCAGATTGACCAGATTTCAGTAAAATTTTTCACTTGCTCTCAAAGAAATAGAAAAATTCAACCGTTCATCAAAACTGAGTGTGCATGAGGCAATTCCTTTATACCCGGAAATTGTTAGATATTGTTAGATGTTCCCATGTGGTTACGGCTTTGCCTCCAACCCAAGTTACTGTAGAGAGGCTGTTCTCCAGCCTTAACATTATTAGGTCAGATTCGAGGTCATCTGCGAAGGACGATCTAATGGAGGCAATTCTATTTCTTACAACAAATTCAGAGACTGCACAAATGTTATTTACTATGTTTTTGTTGAAAACTGTTTTTGCCACTTACATAGTTTATTGCATAGTGTTATTTTTATATGTGTATATATATATATATATAAAATCTATTACATAGTGTATTACATAGTGTTTATATATATATATATATATATATATATATATATATATATATATATATTACACTGTGTATATAACACTATGTAATACACTATGTAAGTGGCAAAAAGCAGTTTTCAACAAAAACATACTAAATAATAACAATTAGTATAATGCTTATATTTAAGTGAAAAATTTACTGCAGTACAATGTGAACATCAGACATTGAATCATTTTTATGATACAATAATCAAGATATTTAGATAGAACATAAAATATATTTATTTATTTATTGGATACAACTTTAGAACACAAAAAACTAAAATTGTAAATATGTAATACAATATATACAGTATATATATATATATATATATATATATATATATATATATATATATCTAATATATAAAGCTGAATGTGTCTGTGTGTGTATGTATGTATATGTGTATGTCCGGGATTGGCATCTGCACCGTCGCAGCTACAGCCACAAAATTTTGCACACTCACACTTCTGGACCCCGAGAGCATCATAGGCTATGTTTTGATGGGAAATTTTAGCCCCGCTCTTTACAGTTATTCACCAAAAAACCTGCCTCCATTCAAGCGAATGGAGCTGGGAGCCACAGTGCAGCCAGAACTTCAGAAGAATGCGCAGCCATGCCCTTATATGGAATGTTGGCGTGTCACAATGCAGCCAGGGAAAGAGACAGACACAGACAGGGAAAGAGGCAGACACAGACAGGGTAAGAGACAGACACAAAGAGACAGACACAGACAAAGAAGCAGACTGACATTGAAAGAGACAGACAGGGAAAGAGACTGACAGGGAAAGAGAGGGAAAGAGACTGACAGGGAACGTGACAGACAGGGAACGTGACAGACAGGGAAAGTGACAGACAGGGAAAGTGACAGACAGGGAAAGTGACAGAGACAGACGGAGAAAGAGATTGAGACAGACGGAGAAAGAGACAGAGACAGACAGGGAAAGAGACAGACAGACAAAGAGATAGAGAGAGAGAGACAGAGAGATATATACAGAGGGGGAGACAGACATTATAATTACATTTCTATCTATTTGTTTTGTGGTTTTTGTGTGCAGAACACATTTTTGTTAATACATTCTATTTTGTTAACAGCAGTTATTAACCCGGGTGAAGCCGGGTAGTACAGCTAGTATATATATATATATATATATATATATATATACACACATACATACACACACACACACAAGATATATATGTAATCTACTATATATTACATATTGTATTACATATTTACAATTACAGTTTTTTTGTGTTCTAGAGTTGTATTCTAATAAATATATTTTATGTTCTATCCAAATATTTTGATTATTGTATCATAAAAATTATTAAATGTCTGATGTTCACATTGTACAATACATGTTTCACTTAATTATAAGCAATAGATGTAGGAGTCTGAGTCGTGGAGTCGTGGAGTCTGAGTCGTGGAGTCTGAGTCGTGGAGTCTGAGTCGTGGAGTCTGAGTCGTGGAGTCTGAGTCGTGGAGTCGTGGGGTCGGAGTCGGAGTCGGAGTCGTGGAGTCTGAGTCGTGGAGTCGTGGGGTCGGAGTCTGAGTCGTGGAGTCTGAGTCGTGTAGTCTGAGTCGTGGAGTCTGAGTCGTGGAGTCTGAGTCGTGGAGTCTGAGTCGTGGAGTCTGAGTCGTGGAGTCTGAGTCGTGGAGTCTGAGTCGTGGAGTCTGAGTCGTGGAGTCGTGGGGTCGGAGTCGGAGTCTGAGTCGTGGAGTCTGAGTCGTGGAGTCTGAGTCGTGGAGTCTGAGTCTGGAGTCGTGGGGTCGGAGTCGGAGTCGGAGTCGTGGAGTCTGAGTCGTGGAGTCGGAGTCGGAGTCTGAGTCGTGGAGTCTGAGTCGTGGAGTCTGAGTCGTGGAGTCTGAGTCGTGGAGTCTGAGTCGTGGAGTCTGAGTCGTGGAGTCTGAGTCGTGGAGTCTGAGTCGTGGAGTCTGAGTCGTGGAGTCTGAGTCGTGGAGTCTGAGTCGTGGAGTCTGAGTCGTGGAGTCTGAGTCGTGGAGTCTGAGTCGTGGAGTCTGAGTCGTGGAGTCTGAGTCGTGGAGTCGTGGGGTCGGAGTCGGAGTCGTGGAGTCTGAGTCGTGGAGTTGTGGGGTCGGAGTCGGAGTCGGAGTCTGAGTCGTGGAGTCTGAGTCGTGGATTCTGAGTCGTGGAGTCTGAGTCGTGGAGTCTGAGTCGTGGAGTCTGAGTCGTGGAGTCTGAGTCGTGGAGTCGTGGGGTCGGAGTCGGAGTCTGAGTCGTGGAGTCTGAGTCGTGGATTCTGAGTCGTGGATTCTGAGTCGTGGATTCTGAGTCGTGGAGTCTGAGTCGTGGAGTCTGAGTCGTGGAGTCTGAGTCGTGGAGTCTGAGTCGTGGAGTCTGAGTCGGTGCAAGGGAAATTGAGGAGTCGGAGTCGGAGTCGAAGGTTTGGCTTACCGACTCCACAGCCTTGATATTAAATAGAAAAATGATAGTTATAAAATAATATTAATAAACAGAATAATAATATAAAAGATAAAATAAAGAAGAATAATAATGATATTAATAATAATAATAATAAACATAATAAATGTTTTGTGCCGGCTTCATCTCTCTTTTTACACATATAATAATGATGATCATTCCTTTTCTGCTCGCAGTATATTTCCATCCTGCCATTAACCCCTTCCTCTCCTTGCTGTTATTCAAAATCTTATTTTATTTTACCCTAAAGAATATGTAGAGACATTTTGTGTATTTTTTTGCATTATTTATTTCTGGATTGCAGGGATTACAGATCAGGAGATTACAGGACGGTCACATTTGTAGGCTTATATTGATGTCATTTATGAAGCCTGTGACGTCCATGGGGGGCGGCGTTTGGTGGTGACACGTATTATTAGCGGGGGAGGGGCTCAGTATCCGTCATAACGTGTACCACTGGCATATCTGTAATAGAGGAATTGCTGAATAACAACCAAGTAAACAATAAGAAAAATGAAGCCCAAAATGCCGAGTACCATGGCCGAGATATTCAGCCCCCGGGCGGTGGCGGAGTGCGACCGGGCGGAGAAGAGGTCATTCCTCGCTATGGCGTCCTGAGTCTGGAATAAAAGAAGAGAACGTGATTAGTGATGGTGGCACAGCATGGGAAGACCCCAATACCACCCATAGGGGGCACCATTGAGTGAGACCCCTCCTGATGGGGCAGCACAGCATGGGAACACCCCAATACCACCCATAGGGGTGCCACTGAGTGAAACCCCTCCTGATGAGGCAGCACAGCATGGAAGACCTCAATACCACCCATAGGGGGGCGCCACTGAGCGAGACCCCTCCTGATGGGGCAGTACAGCATGGGAAGACCCCAATTACACCAGCTATAGGGGGTGCCACTGAGTGAGACTCCTCCTGATGGGGCAGTACAGCATGGGAAGACCCCAATTATACCACCAATAGGGGGTGCCACTGAATGAAACCCCTCCCGATTGGACAGCACAGCATGGGAAGACCCCAATACCACCCATAGGGGGCGCCACTGAGTGAGACCCCTCCTGATGGGGGCAGCACAGCATGGGAAGACCCTAATACCACCCATAGGGGGTGCCACTGAGTGAGACCCCTCCTGATGGGGGCAGCACAGCATGGGAAGACCCTAATACCACCCATAGGGGGTGCCACTGAGTGAGACCTCTCCTGATGGGGGCAGCACAGCATGGGAAAACCCCAATTATACCATCAATAGGGGGTGCCACTGAATGAGACCCCTCCCGATTGGACAGCACAGCATGGGTAGACCCCAATTCCACCCATAGGGGGCGCCACTGAGTGAGACCCCTCCTGATAGGACAGCACAGCATGGGAAGACCCTAATACCACCCATAGGGGGTGCCACTGAGTGAGACCTCTCCTGATGGGGGCAGCACAGCATGGGAAGACCCCAATACCACCCATAGGGGGCGCCACTGAGTGAAACCCCTACCGATGGGACAGCACAGCATGGAAAGACCCTAATACCACCCATAGGGGGCACCATTGAGTGAGACCCCTCCTGATGGGGCAGCACAGCATGAGAAGACCCCAATACCACCCGTAGGGGGCGCCACTGAGTTAGACCCCTCCTGATAGGACAGCACAGCATGGAAAGACCCTAATACCACCCATAGGGGGCACCACTGAGTGACACAGGGAAACAGGACGCTCTCCCCCTGATTAAACCATTTCCTGACTATTTGTAAATAATGAAACTTTCTGCAACTTCCTATTTATTTCATTTCTTTCTCTTCTAGTTCTCTAAGATGGGAAAACGGATAATTTTGTCCTGACCGGATATTTCTCACAGATGAGGGTTTGTTACATTGTATCCAATCTATAGAATAAAACAAATCAACAGTAGAAATGTCTGTGATCTGCTGATACATTGTTACATTGTATCCATTCTATAGAAAAACACATCAGCAGTAGAAATGTCTGTGATCTGCTGATGGAGCGTTAGGCTATGTGCGCACGTTGCGTCGGAGTACCTGCAGTTTATTCTGCACGTTTTCCTTCCCTTGGTTTTTGACCAAATGGCTTTTGACCATTTTTTAGCGCTAAAAACGCATGCGTATTTACCGCGTTTTTAGTGCGTTTTCAGCGCTTTTTACCTGCGTTTTCACCTGCGTTTCTGCAGATGCGTTTTGTAGATCAAGACACTGAGAAATAAAGTTGGAATAGTCAAAAAGAATGAAAAAAGAGGAAAAAAAAGGATAAAATTAACTTTTAATAAAACTATATGGAAAATTATCAATTTTTATGAAATAATAGCGGTTATGCACATTTTAACAGAAAAATAGGTGAAATTTATTATTTTATAACTTTTAAATTTTCGGTTATTGTGTGTGTAAAGGAACATTAGAACCCTTTAATTTTATGCCAGAAAAGCATGCGTTATTGAAGCCAAAAACGCAGTGGAAAAGCAGGGAAAAAGCAGGGAAAACGCAGGAAAGTTGATTTTGGTTGCATTTTGCCATTTCTCATTGACTCCAATGTTAAGGAAACGCTGCAGAAATGGCAAAAACAATTGACATGCTGCTTCTTTGGACGCATGGTTTTTGACCACAAATATGCAAATTAAACGCTGCAGAAAAAAAAGCAAAGTGCAGACAGAAATTCATCTTTTCCCATAGACTTTGCTGGAAAACAAAAACGCATGCGCTTTAGCGCAAAAACGCTGCAGCTAAAAACGCTGCGGAAACGCGGGAAAAAACGCACCGTGCGCACATAGCCTTACATTGCATCAGTCTGGAGTCCACATTGGATACAATTGTAACGATTCCTGAGCTGTGAGAAGTATCAGCCTGTATGGATCCCCTGGGGCCCCCTGACCCATCACCCCCCAATATAAAAAAAATCTAAAGGGTGTAATAATGCCCCCTGTATTGTCGCCGGTGACCCCATTGTTCCTCCCTTTCATCTTTACCTTGATAGAGAAGACCAGGGCGGCTATCCCAAGGGGCAGACAGCAGAACAACATGTTCACTATGGACCAGGCAATGTAGTCGCTGTATGTCGGCTGAAGCGGAGGTGCGTGACCCATAGTGACCACATGGGGGGGCTGGTAGACCACGGGCTGTTGGGGTACAGGAGCGTATTGGTTGGGATAATGGTAGGCTGGTGCCATGTCCCCTTGGGCGTAGGGCAGTGGAGGTTCCTGGGGCGCATAGGGCATCGGAGGAGCTGACTCCTGGAGGCCGGGGTCTTGGATTTTGGAGGCATCTTCCATGTTCAGATGGGAGCAGAGGGATCAGCTGAGACAAAGCGCTGGGCCTCCTCCGCAGAAGACGAGGAGTAAAGAATAATTGTCAAAATCCGGGAACGAACGATAAGATTACACAGCGGCCACAACCGGACGTCGGCCGTAAAGAAACGGCCATTGTGAAACTACAGTCACAATCTCATTACACAACCCAGAAACAAATCACTAACTTTTCTACTAACGGTTTATAGCGGACCGGGGGAGGGGAGGTGATCGGGGCAGGTGGAGCGTTTACCCCGGGGTCCGAGGGTCCGGTCTGAACCCCCGGCTCTGAGGACAGGACACGCTCCATCGTCCCAGTCATTATTAACCTCAATGGTTCAAATGAGTCAAACATGAATGAACGTGGAGTCAGTGAGCGCAACGATGAAACGTGGACCCCAATAATAATAAAAAATCCGATTATTACCCGTGTATAATGTGTCCGGGGAGATTATTATTTACAACAAAAACAAACGCAGGAATCAGGTCTGAGACTGAGGAGGATTGCAAATTTCACAAGGAAATTCCTAAAATGTTTTTTTCCAAGTGGTCATTACCTCCTCATGCTCTAGATGGCGCTGTGTGACCAAAAACCAAAGTAAATGTCACACCCAGCGACCAGAAAAAAAGTCATAAAATTCTAAATATCCATCTGTAATTACCATAATCTGCTGTAAATGTGGAATTGCATTAAATAAATACTTACATATCACTGTGTACATACATTACATTACTAATACTGTACTGATCCTGTATTATACTCCAGAGCTGCACTCACTATTCTGCAGGTGCAGTGACTGTGTACATACATTACATTACTAATACTGTACTGATCCTGTATTGTGCTCCAGAGCTGCACTCACTATTCTGCTGGTGCAGTCACTGTGTACATACATTACATTACTGATCCTGAGTTACCTCCTGTATTATACTCCAGAGCTGCACTCACTATTCTGCTGCTGCAGTCACTGTGTACATACATTACATTACTGATCCTGAGTTACCGCCTGTATTATACTCCAGAGCTGCTCTCACTATTCTGCTGGTGCAGTCACTGTGTACATACATTACTGATCCTGAGTTACCTCCTGTATTATACTCCAGAGCTGCATTCACTATTCTGCTGGTGCAGTCACTGTGTACATACATTACGGATCCTGAGTTACCGCCTGTATTATACTCCAGAGCTGCTCTCACTATTCTGCTGGTGCAGTCACTGTGTACATACATTACTGATCCTGAGTTACCTCCTGTATTATACTCCAGAGCTGCATTCACTATTCTGCTGGTGCAGTCACTGTGTACATACATTACGGATCCTGAGTTACCGCCTGTATTATACTCCAGAGCTGCACTCACTATTCTGCTGGTGCGGGCACTGTGTACATACATTACATTACTGATCCTGAGTTACCGCCTGCATTATACTCCAGAGCTGCACTCACTATTCTGCTGGTGCAGTCACTGTGTACATACATTACGGATCCTGAGTTACCTCCTGTATTATACTCCAGAGCTGCACTCACTAGTCTGCTGGTGCGGGCACTGTGTACATACATTACATTACTGATCCTGGGTTACCTCCTGTATTATAATCCAGAGCTGCACTCACTATTCTGCTGGTGCAGTCACTGTGTACATACATTACTGATCCTGAGTTACCTCCTGTATTATACTCCAGAGCTGCACTCACTATTCTGCTGGTGCAGTCACTGTGTACATACATTACATTACTGATCCTGAGTTACCTCCTGTATTATACTCCAGAGCTGCTCTCACTATTCTGCTGGTGCAGTCACTTTGTACATACATTACTGATCCTGAGTTACCTCCTGTATTATACTCCAGAGCTGCGCTCACTCTTCTGCTGGTGCAGTCAGTGTGCTGCGCTGTGATACATCCTGTATTATGGTCGGGGTCTTGCACTTTCGCTTGTTGTGTACGCTGCTTCTTCTCTCCTCAGTCTCTTTTCTCTCTGTTGTTTCTCTCCTTTATGTAGCACAATCGGCCGCTTTCCTTTGTGTGATGTGGATGGAGCGTTTGTACTTTCCACCTGTAGTTTCCAGTGTAGCAAGTCTTGATATTAATATACAGGATGTACAGTGCCTTGAAAAAGTATTCACAACCCTTGAACTTTTCTATATTTTTCATGTTACAACTTATATATATTTCCTGGGTATTGTTTGTGATACCAGCGCTAAGTACAAGTATTAGTAAAGTGTAAGGAAATGATTCCTGGTTTTCTAAACATTTTAAAAATATAAATTTAAAAATTGAAGGGGATTTGTATTCAGCCGGCTTCCTCCAGGATTGTCCTGTATTTAGCTCCATCCATCTTCCAATCAACAGTGACCAGCTTCCCCGCCCTTGCTGAAGAAACGCCTCCCCACAGCAGGATGCAGCCTCCACCATGTTTGACTGTGGGGATGGTGTTTTCGGAGTGATATATTGTAACAGTTTTCCATGACAAATAGGGTTTAGCTTTTAGCCCAAAAAGTTCAACTTTGGTCTCATCAAACCATAGCACCTTCTTCCACCTGCCATGTAATTGAAGCAACTAGTGGTAGTGATACTGTTGCTACTCACAATTGCGATTCCTAATATGTGTCGGTCTTCAGCACAGTCACCTCTGTGTGATGATCGCAGCAGTAAGTTGTAAGATGTATATTACACTGCAGGTCTCCTCTAACTGGAAAATTAATCAATGCTAATGTAACAGAAGTCAAGCAGTGGGATGCCACAGAATACATCAAATAGGAGACACTAACACTGGAGTATACATCACATAGGAGACACTAAGACTGCAGTATACTGTACATCACATTGGAAACACAGAGACTGCTGTGTACATGACATAGGAGACACAGAAACTGCTGTATACATAACATAAGAGACACCAAAACTGAAGTCTACATCCCATAGGAGACACCGAGACTGCTGTATACATCACATAGGAGACACAAGGACTGCTGTATACATGACATAGGAGACACAGAAACTGCAGTATACATAACATAAGAGACACCAAAACTGGTCTACATCCCATAGGAGACACCAAGACTGCTGTATACATCACATAGGAGACACAGAGACTGCTGTATACATCATATAGGAGACACAGAAACTGCTGTATACATCACATAGGAGACACAGAAACTGCTGTATACATCACAAGAGACACCAAAACTGCAGTATACATCACATAGGAGACTCCGAGACTGCTGTATATATCACATAGGAGACACAGAAACTACTGTATACATTACAAAAGAGACACCAAAACTGCAGTATACATCACATAGGAGTATCTGAGACTGCTCTATAGACATCAAATAGGAGTCACAGAGCCTGCTGTATATACATTACATAAGAGTCACAGAGGGTGCTCTATATACATCACATTGGATTCATATATATATATATATATATATATATAGCAGTATCACATAGGAGTCTCAGAGACTGGTGTATACATACCATACGAGTAACAGAGACTGCTGTATTCATCACATAGGAGTCACAGAGGCTGATGTATATACTTCACATATAAGACACTGACAATGGTGTATACTTCATAGGAGTCACAGAGACTGTTATATACATCCCATAGGAGACACTGAGTTTGCTGCATACATCATTTAG
Source organism: Anomaloglossus baeobatrachus (assembly GCF_048569485.1). Classification (NCBI taxonomy): domain Eukaryota; kingdom Metazoa; phylum Chordata; class Amphibia; order Anura; family Aromobatidae; genus Anomaloglossus; species Anomaloglossus baeobatrachus. The sequence goes on from NC_134363.1 coordinate 8,665,519, forward strand.
GAGTCATAGAGACTGCTATACAAATCATAAAGGAGACACTGAGACAGTTTATATACATCACATAGGAGACACTGAGACTGCTGTATACATCATATAGGAGTCATCGAGACTGCTGTATACATCACATAGGAGTCACATATTACTCACAGAGACTGCTGTATATACATCACATAGGAGACACTGAGACTGCTGTATACTTCACATATGAGACAGACTGCTGTATATACATCACATAGGAGTCACTGAGATTGCTGTCTACTTCACATATCAGACAGAAACTGCTGTATACATCACATAGGAGTGAGAAAGACAACTGTATACATCACATAGGAGTACACCTAGTCTGCAGTATATACATCATATAGGATACACTGAAACTGCTATATTTATCACATAGGAGACACTGAAACTGCGGTATATACAACATGTAGGAGACAGACTGCTGTGTATACATCGCATAGGAGACTACGACTACCTCCTTCATCATAATGATGGGAGCATAGAGCGTCAGGACACAATTCTTCTTTGCACGCATCACAGGGTTAAGTAGTGAATGCTACAAGCGCATGTTACATTCTAAGGATAAATAAAAGGGTCAGAAAATAGGGCGGCCTCTGTCGGGGTAAATGACATTGAGAGCTGTAAACGACAGATTGGCCGGAGGTTCCCCACCCCTGATATAGGACATGGAGCATGTTGTGTCAGTAAAGCTCATGGTGTTTTTTTGCCCCCCCCCACCCCATCCCCCCATGACGCTATTTCCATACTCGGAGGTTTATACATTTTCTGAAATAAAATAATGTTGCATAAAAATCTTTATTAAAATAAAATCAGTGAGCGGAGACCTGAGTGCGGGTGGTTCTCCTGTCCTCTGTGCCTCTTTTCCTTTTTAATTGTTTTGGTGTAGATAGTAGTACACGCCAAATGCCGCTCCGCAGAGGATTCCAATTACCAGAGCTGCCACATTCAGATTGAAGGCCTTGCGGGAATTTTTGGCTCCAGCATTGGTGTCAAAAGCGTCATTGTTCTGTCTTGTCTGCAAATAATTGAGAGAATCAAATAAGATACATTCATATTATGGATAGAGGACGGGGCCCGGAGCCCGCTGGCTGCCCTGATATCTCCCATACACAGCACACAAAGACATGAGGGAGTTCTACTTTACTGAGCAGTGTAGCTGTGAATCCAGCAATGTCTGTTGTGAATGTCATCCGAGTGAGTGCTGGTGTGGAGCTCCCTCTGGTGGCCAAGAATGGTAATGAAGCTGAGTCTGAATCTGTGACCCACACAGGTGTTGGAGTTAATTGGGAATCCAGGAAATCCTATTGCAAATCAGCCTAGTGTATTTAGGAGAGCATTGTGCGCCTGGTAGCCGCCATTGATAATGCTTCCTGCCTGCTTCTGAAGATGTCTGGGAGTTTTCCCTAAAGTTTCTCACATATATTCTGTGCCTGAATCTACTCCAGATAAGTTTACTGTTTCTGTGCTTTATTGCTGGAATTGCACTTAAGGCTGTTTCTGCTTATTCCATTTGGTTCTGTGTTTGGTTTCTTGCATGTGAGAATCTGTCTTTCTGCTTCTGTGAGCAGGGTAGTTCTTCCAGCAAGAAAGGGAGCTTGCTCCCTGTACATGTTTGGATTATTTGCACTTTAGAATATTATTTGTTCTGTGATTTTGTTTCTTCTCATATCTGCAGTTCTGTTTAAAGTGTCTGGTACAAGAGTACCTAATATAGTGGGGGAGAGACTGTGTGGTCTCAGTATTTTTTTCCTATCAGGAATTTGGTGTTTTTTTGCAGAGTTTTTTGCTGGCCGCAATCAGTTATCTGTCCTGTCCTGTTCTATCTAGTAAGTCGGGCCTCACCTTTGCTGATCTACTGTATATTTTCTATCTGTGTATGTGTTTTCTTACATCACCATTGTTAAATGTTGGGGGCTTGCTATTTCTTTGGGGACTGCTCCGAGGCAAGTTAGGATTCCTCATTGCTATCTTTGAGGTGTAACAAGTTTCTCCGGCAGTGACGAGGTGTCTAGGTGGGTTAAGAACATCCCACTGCTACTTCTAGTGTTGTCTGATAGATAGGGGATTGCAGTCAGCTCAGGTTAAAACTACTCTTGGGGTTTCGTTTTTTTTCCTAATTAATGTTTTTTTTTGTGATCATCCACAGTTACCAGATCATAACAAATGTCATAGGATGAAACACTAGAATCGGCAACAGTATAGTGGCCATTATACAGAATTGTATGTGGATGATGGTGTATGTGGTAATATTAATTCTGCCTCCCCTTATTAGATTTTACTTTATGTCACTGAAAAAGGGCCAGACATGGGGTAAAAAAAGCTTAAAATTGGGGTCTAAGCAGCTACTGTATATCTCTTGCTCAGCCTCCTATGTTCTTAGATGTACAGTGGGTACAGAAAGTATTCAGAGCCCTTTAAATTTCTCAATTTTTGTTTCATTGCAGCCATTTGGTAAATTGTCATCAATGTGCACTCTGCCCCCCATCCCCCATCTTGACAAAAAAAAACCTGAAATGTAGAAATTTTTGCAAATTTTTTAAACAAGAAAAACTGAAATATCCCATGGTGATAAGTATTCAGACCCTTTGCTCAGACACTCATATGTAAGTCCCATGCTGTCCATTTCCTTGTGATCCTCCTTGAGATGGTTTTCCTCCTTCATTGGAGTCCAGCTGTGTGTAATAAACTGATAGGACTTGATTTGGAAAGGCGCACACCTGTCTATATAAGACCTCACAGCTCACACTGCAGGTCACACCAAATGAGAATCATGAGGTCAAAGGAACTGCCCAAGGAGATCAGAGACAGAATTGTGGCAAGACACAGATCTGGCCAAGGTTACAAAAGAATTTCTGTAGTACTCAAGATTCCTAAGAGCACAGTGGCCTCCATAATCCTTAAATGGAAAAAGTTTGGGACCACCAGAACCCTTCCTGACCTTTGCTCAGACACTCCTATGTAAGTCCCATGTTGTCCATTTCCTTGTGTTCCTCCTTGAGCTGGTTCTCCTTCTTCATTTGAGTCCAGCTGTGTGTAATTAAACCGATAGGATGTGATTTGGAAAGGCGCAGACCTGTCTATATAAGACCTCACAGCTGACACTGCATGTCACACCAAATGAGAATAATGAGGTCAAAGGAACTGCCCAAGGAGCTCAGAGACAGAATTGTGGCAAGACACAGATCTGGCCAAGGTTACAAAAGAATTTCTGCAGTACTCAAGGTTCCTCAGAGCACAGTGGCCTCCATAATCCTTAAATGGAAGAAGTTTGGGACCACCAGAACTCTTCCTAGACCTGGCTGTGCAGCCAAACTGAGCAATCGTGGGAGAAGAGCCTTGGTGAGAGAGGTAAAGAAGAACCCCAAGATCACTATGGCCGAGCTCCAGAGATGCAGTAGGGAGATGGGAGAAAGCTCCACAAAGGATGACGGACATTGATACATTATGGGTGGGAAAGGGGCAACAAGCATGTCTTTATACAATCAGTCTCACATCTTATGGAGAAACTGAGATTTAAGGGTCTCCTCACTCCATTTTATTAGGTTATAAGCCTTACTTTAAAACCCAAGACCAGACCCCAATAACAAATATAGACCCCAGACCAAACCCCACAAACTAAAACATACCTAACCACAGATCCCCTATATTAAACACAGACACCGACCAGATTCCCACAAAGTGATAGAGAGATGCCTTAAAGTCAAACAAATCCCAGAGAAGACCCCCAAAAACAAATACAGACCCAATACCAGAGCCACAATAACAAAAAGAGACCAAAAATCAGGGTTATACAGGCCCCACAAGTCCCAGACCGGACCCCCAAGAATTGATATAGAGGAGAGCAGAACATTTAAACTAAGAGAGACTAGAACCTCTAAACAAATGCAGCACTTATATTAGACCCCCAAAGAAATAAAGCCCCCAACATAAATACAGACCAAGAGACCCACTGAATAAATGCCGACCCCAGACTAAATGAACCTAGGACAGTGAGAAATACAAAGGAACAAGGAGAAAAGTAGTATCATTCAATGGATTGAAGAAGCAATGGATTAAAAAAGCAATGGATTGAAGAAGCAATGGATTAAAAAAGCAATGGATTGAACAAGCAATGGATTGAAGAAGCAATGGATTAAATAAGCAATGGATTAAATAAACAATGGATTAAAGAAGCAATGGATTAAAGAAGCAATGGATTGAAGAAGCAATGGATTGAAGAAGCAATGGATTGAAGAAGCAATGGATTGAAGAAGCAATGGATTGAAGAAGCAATGGATTAAAGAAGCAATGGATTAAAGAAGCAATGGATTAAAGAAGCAATGGATTGAAGAAGCAATGGATTGAAGAAGCAATGGATTGAAGAAGCAATGGATTGAAGAAGCAATGGATTAAAGAAGCAATGGATTAAAGAAGCAATGGATTGAAGAAGCAATGGATTGAAGAAGCAATGGAATAAAAAAACAATGGATTAAAGAAGCAATGGATTGAAGAAGCAATAGATTGAAGAAGCAATGGTTTAAACAAACAAAAGAGACCAGAACACCTAAACAAATACAGCACCCATATTAGACCCCAAAATAAATAAAGCCCCCAATATAAATACAAACCAAGAGACCCACTGAATAAATGCCAACCCCAGACTAGATGAACCTAGGACAGTAAGCAATGGATTAAAGAAACAATGGATTACAGAAGCAATGGATTAAAGAAGCAACGGATTAAAGAAGCAACGGATTGAAGAAGCAATGGATTGAAGAAGCAATGGATTGAAGAAGCAATGGATTGAAGACACAATGGATTAAAAAAACAATGGATTAAAGAAGCAATGGATTGAAGAAGCAATGAATTAAAGAAGCAATGGATTAAAGAAGCAATGGATTGAAGAAGCAATGGATTGAAGAAGCAATGGATTGAAGAAGCAATGGATTGAAGAAGCAATGGATTGAAGAAGCAATGGATTAAAGAAGCAATGGATTGAAGAAGCAATGATTTAAACAAACAAAAGAGACCAGAACACCTAAACAAATACAGCACCCATTTTAGACCCCAAAAGAAATAAAGCCCCCAATATAAATACAAACCAAGAGACCCACTGAATAAATGCCAACCCCAGACTAGATGAACCTAGGACAGTAAGAAATACAAAGGAACAAAAAGAAAAGTAGTATCATTCAAGCAATGGATTGAAGAAGCAATGGATTGAAGAAGCAATGGATTGAAGAAACAATGGATTGAAGAAGCAATGGATTGAAGAAGCAATGGATTAAAGAAGCAATGGATTAAAGAAGCAATGGATTAAAGAAGCAATGGATTAAAGAAGCAATGGACTAAAGAAGCAATGGATTAAAGAAGCAATGGATTGAAGAAGCAATAGATTAAAGAAGCAATGGATTAAAGAAACAATGGATTAAAGAAGCAATGGATTAAACAAACAAAAGAGACCAAAACCCCTAAACAAATAAAGCACTTATATTAGACCCCAAAAGAAATAAAGCCCCCAACATAAATACAGACCAAGAGACCCACTGAATAAATGCCGACCCCAGACTAAATGAACCTAGGACAGTAAGAAATACAAAGGAACAAGAAGAAAAGTAGTATCATTCAATCAATGGATTGAAGAAGCAATAGATTGAAGAATCAAAGGATTAAAGAAGCAATGGATTGAAGAAGCAATGGATTGAAGAAGCAATGGATTGAAGAAGCAATGGATTAAAGAAATAATGGATTAAAGAAGCAATGGTTTAAAGAAGCAATGGATTAAAGAAGCAATGGATTAAAGAAGCAATGGATTAAAGAAGCAATGGATTAAAGAAGCAATGGATTAAAGAAACAATGGATTAAAGAAACAATGGATTAAAGAAACAATGGATTAAAGAAGCAATTGATTGAAGAAGCAATGGATTTAACAAACAAAAGAGACCAAAACCCCTAAACAAATACAGCACTTATATTAGACCCCAAAAGAAATAAAGCCCCCAACATAAATACAGACCAAGAGACCCACTGAATAAATGCCGACCCCAGACTAAATGACCCTAGGACAGTAAGAAATACAAAGGAACAAGAAGAAAAGTAGTATCATTCAATCAATGGATTGAAGAAATAATGGATTGAAGAAGCAATGCATTAAAAAAAAAAAAAAAAGCAAAGCATTAACCCCTTCATGACTTCATGGGTCATGTAGCGGTAATCACCGTCGGCTGCTGCTGATGGATTCAGATGGCGATAACCCTGTGACTTCTGTCTTAAACGTTCATCTCAGCTCCACCACTGCTTAAGTGGCGCCATCAATAGCGGCTGCAGCATCTTGGTAATTACACAAACTCTTCGTCTGTGGTAAAAGCCATTTGTTTTTACCCATGAAACTATTTTTGTGCAAAAGTAATAAAAAAAACCCACAAACCTAAAGGATGCAACGATAGAGAAAAGGGAGGTCTGAAAAGTATAAAACCTTTAAAAGTAAAATTAAGATTGAAAAACTGAAAATTCTAAACCTTAATTTGCAAAGAAAGTTTAATAATATTTAATAAAAATAAAAATATGTAATATTAAGAATCTGGAGATGGGGTCTGCAACATCGCTGATAAAAAAACTTTACAGGGGTCTTTTCCTACCTGATTTTTTTGGTATTCTGTCGGCGGCCTCATCACCTACCTTGCAAGAATAGATCATGGCAGCGAATCCGAGCGGGCAGCAGCAGAACAGCATGCTGAAGATGGACCAGCACAGGTAGTCCCTGTAGCGGAATGGGACTGACGGCATCCTCGGATTCGGCACCACCCTACTGGCCAATGTTTGGGAGATGACGATCTGTTGAGTACTGTGTGATCCTTGGTGGCCGTGAACAGTGTACATGGGGGGTGCTATGCAGGGCACAGTGCAGGCTCTTCTGGGGGTGCGCAGGTGGAGGGTCTCCTGGTATGCTGGAGTCGGAGCTGCTCTGCAAATGTTAAAAACGACAGCCAAAAATGTGTCATCAATAAAACCGACCACACCCCGAAACGTCGCCTTATCTGAAAGTGCCACCAATTCTATCATCGCAGACACCCGGCAAATTCACCCTAAAACAGAAACTAACTCATGAATGATGATATTTCCATCACCGCTGCATTTACTCTCATTTACGTACAGTCATAGGGAAATAAGTATTGGATCCCTCTGGCTAACAAGACTTAATACTTGGTGGCCGTCCCCTTGTTGCCCACACAGCAGTTAGACGTGTTTTGTAGTTGATGATGATGTTTGCGCACATGTCTGGAGGGATTTTGCTCCTCTCCTCTTTGCAGATCATCTCTGAATCATTAAGATTTTGAGGCTGTCGCTTGCCCACTCGGAGCTTCAGCTTCTCCATATGTTTTCTATGGGATTAAGGTCTGGGGACTGGCTAGGCCACTCCATGACCTCAATGTGCTTCTTTTTGAGCTGCTTCTTTGTTGCCTTGGCTGTAGGTTTTGGGTCATTATCGTGCTGGAAGACCCAGCCATGACCCATTTTTAATGTCCTGGCAGAGGGAAGGAGGTTGTCACTCAGGATTTTACAGTACATGGTTCCATCCAATGTCCCATTAATGTGGTGAAGTAGTCCTGTGGCCTCAGCAGAGAAATACCCCAAAGCATAATGTTTCCACCTCCATGCCTCACAGTGGGGATGGTGTTCTTTGGGTCATAGGCAGCATTTCTTTTCCTCCAAACACAGCGATTTGAGTTAAGGCCAAAGAGCTCAATTTTGTCTGATCTGACCATAGCACCTTCTTCCAGTCACTCTCAGAATCATCCAGGTGTTCACTGGTAATTTTCAGACAACCCGGCTGCACATGGGCCTTCTTCAGTCGGGCTGACTGCACATAGGTCTTCTCCAGATGGGCCGGTTGCACATGGGCCTTCTTCAGACAAGCTTGCTTCATGTGGACCTTCTTCAGATGGGCCGGCTGCACGTGGACCTTCTTCAGATGGACCGGCTTCACATGGGCCTGCTTCAGAAGAGCTGGCTGCACATGGGCCTTTTTCAGATGGGCCGGCTACAAATGGGCCTTCTTCAGACGGGCCGGCTGCACATGGGCCTTCTTCAGACGGGCCGGCTGCACATGGGCCTTCTTCAGACGGGCCGGCTGCACATGGGCCTTCTTCAGACGGGCCGGCTGCACATTGGCCTTCTTCAGACGGGCCAGCTGCACATGGGCCTTCTTCAGACTGGCCGGCTGCACATGGGCCTTCTTCAGACAGCCCGGCTGCACATGGGCCTTCTTCAGACAGCCCGGCTGCACATGGGCCTTCTTCAGACGGGCCGGCTGCACATGAGCCTTCTTGAGCAGTGGGACTTTGCAGGCACTGCAGGATTTTAAGCCATTACGGCGTAATATGTTACTAATTGTTTTCTTGGTGACATTGGTCCCAGCTGCCTTGAGATCAGTAACAATTCCCCTGTGTAGTTTTAGGCTGATCTCTCACCTTCCTCATGATCCTGGAGACCCCACGGGGTGAGATTTTGCATGGAGCCCCAGATCAATGGCGATTGTATTTCTTCCATTTTCTTACTATTGCACCAGCAGTTTCTCCTCCTCACCCAGCGTCTTACTTATGGTTCTTGTAGCCCATTCCAGCCTTGTGCAGGTCTATGGTCTTGTCCATTGCAGCCTTGTGCAGGTCTATGGTCTTGTCCATTCCAGCCTTGTGCAGGTCTATGGTCTTCTCCATTCCAGCCTTGTGCCGGTCTATGGTCTTGTCTATTCCAGCCTTGTGCAGGTCTATGGTCTTCTCCATTCCAGCCTTGTGCAGGTCTATGGTCTTCTCCATTCCAGCCTTGTGCAGGTCTATGATCTTCTCCATTCCAGCCTTGTGCAGGTCTATGATCTTCTCCATTCCAGCCTTGTGCAGGTCTATGATCTTCTCCATTCCAGCCTTGTGCAGGTCTATGATCTTCTCCATTCCAGCCTTGTGCAGGTCTATGATCTTCTCCATTACAGCCTTGTGCAGGTCTATGATCTTCTCCATTCCAGCCTTGTGCAGGTCTATGGTCTTCTCCATTCCAGCCTTGTGCAGGTCTATGATCTTCTCCATTCCAGCCTTGTGCCGGTCTATGGTCTTGTCTATTCCAGCCTTGTGCAGGTCTATGGTCTTCTCCATTCCAGCCTTGTGCAGGTCTATTATCATCACCATTCCAGCCTTGTGCAGGTCTATGGTCTTCTCCATTCCAGCCTTGTGCAGGTCTATTATCATCTCCATTCCAGCCTTGTGCAGGTCTATGGTCTTCTCCATTCCAGCCTTGTGCAGGTCTATTATCATCTCCATTCCAGCCTTGTGCAGGTCTATGATCATCTCCATTCCAACCTTGTGCAGGTCTATGGTCTTCTCCATTCCAGCCTTGTGCAGGTCTATGGTCTTCTCCATTCCAGCCTTGTGCAGGTCTATGGTCTTCTCCATTCCAGCCTTGTGCAGGTCTATGGTCTTTTCCATTCCAGCCTTGTTCAGGTCTTTGGTCTTTTCCATTCCAGCCTTGTGCAGGTCTATGGTCTTCTCCACTCCAGCCTTGTGTAGGTCTATGGTCTTCTCCATTCCAGCCTTGTGCCGGTCTATGGTCTTCTCCATTCCAGCCTTGTGCAGGTCTATGGTCTTCTCCATTCCAGCCTTGTGCAGGTCTATGGTCTTTTCCATTCCAGCCTTGTGCAGGTCTATGGTCTTCTCCACTCCAGCCTTGTGTAGGTCTATGGTCTTCTCCACTCCAGCCTTGTGCCGGTCTATGGTCTTCTCCATTCCAGCCTTGTGCAGGTCTATTATCATCTCCATTCCAGCCTTGTGCAGGTCTATGATCTTTTCCATTCCAGCCTTGTGCAGGTCTATGGTCTTCTCCATTCCAGCCTTGTGCAGGTCTATGGTCTTCTCCATTCCAGCCTTGTGCAGGTCTATTATCATCTCCATTCCAGCCTTGTGCAGGTCTATGATCTTTTCCATTCCAGCCTTGTGCAGGTCTATGGTCTTCTCCATTCCAGCCTTGTGCAGGTCTATGGTCTTCTCCATTCCAGCCTTGTGCAGGTCTATGGTCTTCTCCATTCCAGCCTTGTGCAGGTCTATGGTCTTCTCCATTCCAGCCTTGTGCAGGTCTATGGTCTTCTCCATTCCAGCCTTGTGCTGGTCTATGGTCTTCTCCATTCCAGCCTTGTGCAGGTCTATGGTCTTGTCCATTCCAGCCTTGTGCAGGTCTATGGTCTTGTCCATTCCAGCCTTGTGCAGGTCTATGGTCTTGTCCATTCCAGCCTTGTGCAGGTCTATGGTCTTGTCCATTCCAGCCTTGTGCAGGTCTATGGTCTTGTCCATTCCAGCCTTGTGCAGGTCTATGGTCTTGTCCATTCCAGCCTTGTGCAGGTCTATGGTCTTGTCCATTCCAGCCTTGTGCAGGTCTATGGTCTTGTCCATTCCAGCCTTGTGCAGGTCTATGGTCTTGTCCATTCCAGCCTTGTGCAGGTCTATGGTCTTGTCCATTCCAGCCTTGTGCAGGTCTATGGTCTTGTCCATTCCAGCCTTGTGCAGGTCTATGGTCTTCTCCATTCCAGCCTTGTGCTGGTCTATGGTCTTCTCCATTCCAGCCTTGTACTGGTCTATGGTCTTCTCCATTCCAGCCTTGTGCTGGTCTATGGTCTTCTCCATTCCAGCCTTGTACTGGTCTATGGTCTTCTCCATTCCAGCCTTGTGCTGGTCTATGGTCTTCTCCATTCCAGCCTTGTGCTGGTCTATGGTCTTCTCCATTCCAGCCTTGTACTGGTCTATGGTCTTCTCCATTCCAGCCTTGTGCAGGTCTATGGTCTTCTCCATTCCAGCCTTGTACTGGTCTATGGTCTTCTCCATTCCAGCCTTGTGCTGGTCTATGGTCTTCTCCATTCCAGCCTTGTGCTGGTCTATGGTCTTGCCCCTAAGATATTTAGAAAGCTCTCTGGTCGCCCATGTTGTAGAGGTTAGAGTCTAACTGATTATTGGAGTCTGTGGACCGGAGGCTTTATACAGGGGACAATGTAAGAGCTGTCTGTAATGCAGGGAATGAGGGGATTAGGAGTCAAAGTGTCTGTAGCCAGAACTCTTAATGGTTGGTAGGGGATCAAATACTTATTTCTCTCTGCAAAATGCAAACAAATTTATATAATTTATACAATGTGATTTTCTGGATTATATTTTGGATATTCTCTCTCTCATTGTAAAAATTAATCTACTCTTAAAATTATAGACTGTTCATGTCTTTGTCAGTGGGAAAACATACAAAATCAGCAAGGGATCGAATACTAATTTCCCTCACCGTAGAAAGTAACAAATAAGAGGTGATGGAAACATAAAAAAACAAAAATCACCATTTCTGGATTCCAAAAATGAGATGCAGCTGATTATTAGGTGGGAAGTTGAATTGAACGGTATCCCCCATCAAGAGAGCAAAGATCACCTCGTATTGCATAAAGAAGGGTCTCTGACATAAAAAACATGGATTTAAGAAGCAATGGATTGATTTGATCACTTTGTTACTTTGTTTCCTCCATAACTTTTTCTTCAGTTTTTTTTTTATATTTCCCGTAAATACAAAGTTACGAAAGCGAAAGTGCGTGGACCTTGTGTGTAATCCGGAGCGGTCAGAAGCGAGAAGATTACGAAGTCGCCAGTTTACAAATAGAAGAAACCATAAAACAAATTAACCCCTCAGGTACCAGCCTATTTATTTTCCAGAATACATAAATTTTAACTGCCTCCTACTTTATGTATAAATACCAAGCTCCGTGCCTCATCCTTGATGTATAAATACCAAGCTCCGTGCCTCATCCTTGATGTATAAATACCAAGCTCCGTGCCTCATCCTTGGTGTGTAAATGCCAAGCTCCGTGCCTCATCCTTGGTGTGTAAATGCCAAGCTCCGTGCCTCATCCTTGATGTATAAATACCAAGCTCCGTGCCTCATCCTTGGTGTGTAAATGCCAAGCTCCGTGCCTCATCCTTGATGTATAAATACCAAGCTCCGTGCCTCATCCTTGGTGTATAAATACCAAGCTCCGTGCCTCATCCTTGGTGTGTAAATGCCAAGCTCCGTGCCTCATCCTTGGTGTATAAATGCCAAGCTCCGTGCCTCATCCTTGGTGTGTAAATGCCAAGCTCCGTGCCTCATCCTTGGTGTGTAAATGCCAAGCTCCGTGCTTCATCCTTGATGTATAAATACCAAGCTCCGTGCTTCATCCTTGATGTATAAATACCAAGCTCCGTGCCTCATCCTTGGTGTGTAAATACCAAGCTCCGTGCCTCATCCTTGGTGTGTAAATGCCAAGCTCCGTGCTTCATCCTTGATGTATAAATACCAAGCTCCGTGCCTCATCCTTGATGTATAAATACCAAGCACCGTGCCTCATCCTTGGTGTATAAATACCAAGCTCCGTGCCTCATCCTTGGTGTATAAATACCAAGCTCCGTGCCTCATCCTTGATGTATAAATACCAAGCTCCGTGCCTCATCCTTGATGTATAAATACCAAGCTCCGTGCCTCATCCTTGGTGTATAAATACCAAGCTCCGTGCCTCATCCTTGGTGTATAAATACCAAGCTCCGTGCCTCATCCTTGATGTATAAATACCAAGCTCCGTGCCTCATCCTTGATGTATAAATACCAAGCTCCGTGCCTCATCCTTGGTGTATAAATACCAAGCTCCGTGCCTCATCCTTGGTGTATAAATACCAAGCTCCGTGCCTCATCCTTGGTGTATAAATACCAAGCTCCGTGCCTCATCCTTGGTGTATAAATACCAAGCTCCGTGCCTCATCCTTGGTGTATAAATACCAAGCTCCGTGCCTCATCCTTGGTGTATAAATACCAAGCTCCGTGCCTCATCCTTGAAACTTTGCTACTTTTGATGTTTTCATGCCAACTTTTTGAAAAATGGTCCACAATTAGCGGGAGGGGTGAGATCTAGTTCTTCCTGTAGTAGACCCTTCATTAGAACAGGTATGCAAAGCACCAGTCTTGAAGAACTCCCCCTTGGAAGGAAATTTGCTCAGACCGGCTGGTTTATAACCAGAGACCACTGGAGTAATCTGTAATAAATGAAGAGTCATTGCACTGCCCGTGCACTGGAGAGTATAATCTACTCCTGTATGAAGCAGATAATGTACGCCATTATCATAAATTTGTCAGGCAGTTGGAGGCACGTTCCCTTCCGTTACGTCTCACCCACTTTTCCCAAACGGCATAAAAGTGAAAAAAGGGGTCATTTTTTGTGTGAAACGGTTATTTATTGGTACCATTTTTTCTATGCACCTTTGGATCACTGTTTTTGAACATTTTTCGCTCATTTATTATAACAAATGTGCACTTTTTTCTTTAAGTGTAAAAAAAAAATACCCAAAAGTTTTTATGGAGAAAAAAAATTCATGCTTTACTTTATTTTTTTTATATTTTATCCCCTTTTTGTAAGTAATATTGTTTTACAATTAGCACCATATAGTAATTTTGGTTAACATCTTGCAGTAATGTGCCCATCCATTTACCCATCCTGTTGTAATGTGCCCATCCTTGTTCTCATCTTGTACTAATGTTCCCATCCTTGTCCTCATTATGTAGTAATGTGCCCATCTTTGTCCCCATCCTGTATTAATGTGCCCATCCTTGTCCCATCCTATAGTAATGTGCCCATCCTGGTCCCCATCCTGTAGTAATGTGACCATCCTTGTCCACTCCTTGTAGTAATGTGCCCATCTTGTCGCCATCCTGTAGTAATGTGCCCATCCTTGCCTCCATTCTGTAGTAATGTGCCTATCCTTGTCCCTATCTGGTCGTAAGGTGCCCCATCCTTGTCCCTATCCTGTGGTAATGTGCCTATCCTTGTACCCATTCTGTAGTAACGTGCCTATTGTTGTTCTCATCCTGTAGTAATGTGCCCATCCTTTTTCCCATCCTGTAGTAATGTGCCCATCCTGTAGTAATGTGTCTAGTCTTTTCCCCTTCTTGTAGTATTGTGCTCATCCTTGTCCCCTTCTTGTAGTAATGTGCCCATCCTGTAGTAATATGTCCATCCTTGTCCCCTTCTTGTAGTAATGTGCCCATCCTGTAGTAATATGTCCATCCTTGTCCCCTTCTTGTAGTAATGTGCCCATCCTGTAGTAATATGTCCATCCTTGTCCCCTTCTTGTAGTAATGTGCCCATCCTGTAGTAATATGTCCATCCTTGTCCCCTTCTTGTAGTAATGTGCCCATCCTGTAGTAATATGTCCATCCTTGTCCCCTTCTTGTAGTAATGTGCCTATCCTTGTTCCTATTTTGTAGTAATGTGCTCATTCTTGTCCCCATTCTGTAGTAATATGCCAATCTTTACCTCTATTCTGTAGTAATGTGCCCATCCATGTCCCCTTCCTGTAGTATTGTGCCCATCATAGTCCCCTTTTACTAATGTGCCCATGCAGGTCTTCTTCATGTAGCAATGTCCCCTTTACTGGTCCATCTTCTAGTAATGTCCTCTATTGTGCCATTCTTTACAGACACACACACAAACATTCTCACCTGTCCTCCGTTCCCATGGTGTCCTCTTTTGTGTTTTTACAGCCTGCAGGTCCGTGGCCCCCTTGATGGTCGCAACCGCTGTAGGGTCCTGCCGTCATCAGCACTTTATTTCAGAAGAATGTTCTAAGCAATATCAAGCTCTCTGCACAGCTATTCCAATGGCAGCCGCGGATTGATCAGAGGTCAGCAGATGATGTCATACGCGTCACCTGCTGTCCACTGATTTTCCGGCGCCTTCCATTGGAATAGCTGTTCAGAGAGCTTGACTCTGCGCAGCACCAGCAACACATGGATCCCAAAATAAAGCGCTGGACTGAGGTGGCCATGATCGTCAAGGAGGCCATGGGCCTGTGGGCCGCAAGAAGCAGCCTGAGGTGTTTGAGATCTCTTGTACATAGGGGGCAGTATTATAGTAGTTATATTCTTGTATATAGGGGGCAGTATTATAGCAGTTATATTCTTGTACATAGGGGGCAGTATTATAGTAGTTATATTCTTGTATATAGGGACAGTATTATAGTAGTTATATTCTTGTACATAGGGGGCAGTATTATAGTGGTTATATTCTTGTACATAGGGGGCAGTATTATAGTGGTTATATTCTTGTATATAGGGACAGTATTATAGTAGTTATATTCTTGTACATAGGGGGCAGTATTATAGTAGTTATATTCTTGTACATAGGGGCAGTATTATAGTGGTTATATTCTTGTATATAGGGGCAGTATTATAGTAGTTATATTCTTATATATAGGAGCAGTATTATAGTAGTTATATTCTTGTACATAGGGGGCAGTATTATAGTAGTTATATTCTTGTATATAGGGAGCAGTATTATAGTAGTTATATTCTTGTACATAGGGGGCAGTATTATAGTAGTTATATTCTTGTATATAGGGGGCAGTATTATAGCAGTTATATTCTTGTATATAGGGACAGTATTATAGTAGTTATATTCTTGTACATAGGGGGCAGTATTATAGTGGTTATATTCTTGTATATAGGGAGCAGTATTATAGTAGTTATATTCTTATATATAGGAGCAGTATTATAGTAGTTATATTCTTGTATATAGGGAGCAGTATTATAGTAGTTATATTCTTGTACATAGGGGGCAGTATTATAGTAGTTATATTCTTGTACATAGGGGGCAGTATTATAGTAGTTATATTCTTGTATATAGGGGGCAGTATTACAGCAGTTATATTCTTGTACATAGGGGGCAGTATTATAGTAGTTATATTCTTGTACATAGGGGCAGTATTATAGTAGTTATATTCTTGTACATAGGGGGCAGTATTATAGTAGTTATATTCTTGTACATAGGGGGCAGTATTATAGTAGTTATATTCTTGTACATAGGGGGCAGTATTATAGTGGTTATATTCTTGTATATAGGGACAGTATTATAGTAGTTATATTCTTGTACATAGGGGGCAGTATTATAGTGGTTATATTCTTGTATATAGGAGCAGTATTATAGTAGTTATATTCTTGTACATAGGAGCAGTATTATAGTAGTTATATTCTTGTACATAGGGGCAGTATTATAGTAGTTATATTCTTGTACATAGGGGCAGTATTATAGTAGTTATATTCTTGTACATAGGGGGCAGTATTATAGTAGTTATATTCTTGTACATAGGGGGCAGTATTATAGTGGTTATATTCTTGTATATAGGGACAGTATTATAGTAGTTATATTCTTGTACATAGGGGGCAGTATTATAGTGGTTATATTCTTGTATATAGGAGCAGTATTATAGTAGTTATATTCTTGTACATAGGAGCAGTATTATAGTAGTTATATTCTTGTATATAGGGAGCAGTATTATAGTAGTTATATTCTTGTACATAGGGGGCAGTATTATAGTAGTTATATTCTTGTACATAGGGGCAGTATTATAGTAGTTATATTCTTGTACATAGGGGGCAGTATTATAGTACTTATATTCTTGTACATAGGGGGCAGTATTATAGCAGTTATATTCTTGTACATAGGAGCAGTATTATAGTAGTTATATTCTTGTACATAGGGGCAGTATTATAGTAGTTATATTCTTGTACATAGGGGCAGTATTATAGTAGTTATATTCTTGTATATAGGGGGCAGTATTATAGTAGTTATATTCTTGTATATAGGGGGCAGTATTATAGTAGTTATATTCCTGTACATAGGGGGCAGTATTATAGTAGTTATATTCTTGTACATAGGGGGCAGTATTATAGTAGTTATATTCTTGTACATAGGGGGCAGTATTATAGTAGTTATATTCTTGTATATAGGGGGCAGTATTACAGTAGTTATATTCTTGTACATAGGGGGCAGTATTACAGTAGTTATATTCTTGTACATAGGGGGCAGTATTATAGCAGTTATATTCTTGTACATAGGGGCAGTATTATAGTAGTTATATTCTTGTACATAGGGGGCAGTATTATAGTAGTTATATTCTTGTACATAGGGGGCAGTATTATAGCAGTTATATTCTTGTACATAGGAGCAGTATTATAGTAGTTATATTCTTGTACATAGGAGCAGTATTATAGTAGTTATATTCTTGTACATAGGGGCAGTATTACAGTAGTTATATTCTTGTACATAGGGGGCAGTATTATAGTGGTTATATTCTTGTACATAGGGGCAGTATTATAGTAGTTATATTCTTGTACATAGGGGCAGTATTATCTATATATATAATTGCCTTATTCTGTCTGTCTGTCTGTCTTGCTCCAAAATTGTGTCCTTACGGTGACACAAAGCTGATTGGCCGCTGGGCTCGCCATGGCCACGCCCCCCCGCACGTATTGGCTGCTCGCCCAGGCTGCGCCCCCACACGGATTGGCCAGCCGCTCGCCCAGGCTCCGCCCCCCCCACAGATTGGCCTCTCGCCCCGGCACCCTGCAGGCATTGGCAACTCGGCCACGCCCCGCCCCCCTCACGCAATGCACGCTAGCTCTGGCCCAGCCCCCCCACGCAGTCCCCGAACGGACACGGTCACGGAGCTACGACTCTCAGGTGAGTACTGTACCCCCGGGAGCCCACATCAGCGTACGCCGCAAACCCAGCCGACACAAACCCTCGCATTGCTGGGGCTGGCCGGCGTATGCTGGTGTGGGCTCCCGTGCGAGCGGGGGACGAGATACGCTGGTAACCATGCTAGCATAGTTACAGCGCATCAAGGTCCTGCAGAGGCGGAACATACACACACGCACGCACATAAAAGCACACACACACACACACACACATCAGAAAACACTCACTCTCACACACACCTCACACACACATCACATCCACAAACTCACAGCATCCTGGGATATCGCTTGCTTCTCGGCCTCGATACTGTGCTGTGAGCTTCCAGGACCTGCCGGAGAATCACATGGCCAGAAGCATTTGGTATCTCCGGATGTTGTGAGTGTGAGCGCGTATGTGCGATATCGTCAATGTGTGTGTGAGTGTATGCGATCGGGTGTGCGTGAGTGTATGCGATCGGGTGTGCGTGAGTGTATGCGATCGGGTGTGCGTGAGTGTATGCGATCGGGTGTGCGTGAGTGTATGCGATCGGGTGTGCGTGAGTGTATGCGATCGGGTGTGCGTGAGTGTATGCGATCGGGTGTGCGTGGGTGTATGCGATCGGGTGTGCGTGTGTGTATGCGATCGGGTGTGCGTGTGTGTATGCGATCGGGTGTGTGTGTGTGTATGCGATCGGGTGTGTGTGTGTGAGTGTATGCGATCGGGTGTGTGTGTGTATGCGATCGGATCTGTGAGTGTCGGCAGAGGAGCATGGCGTGCTGGAGGAGGCTGGAAGGAGAGAGGCTGATCCTGGGGAAGGCTGGGATGGGGAGGCTGAGAGAAGAGAGGCTGAGGCTGGGGAAGGCTGAGGCTGGGGTAGACTGGGAGGAGAGAGGCTGATGCTGGGGACCGAAAAGGCTGATGCTGGGAGGAGAGAGGCTGATGCTGGGGGAGGCTGATGCTGGGGGAGGCTGAGGCTGGGGTAGGCTGGGAGGAGAGAGGCTGATGCTGGGAGGAGAGAGGCTGATGCTGGGGGAGGCTGAGGCTGGGGTAGGCTGGGAGGAGAGAGGCTGATGCTGGGAAGAGAGAGGCTGATGCTGGGAAGAGAGAGGCTGATGCTGGGAAGAGAGAGGCTGATGCTGGGAAGAGAGAGGCTGATGCTGGGAAGAGAGAGGCTGATGCTGGGAAGAGAGAGGCTGATGCTGGGAAGAGAGAGGCTGATGCTGGGAAGAGAGGCTGATGCTGGGAAGAGAGAGGCTGATGCTGGGAAGAGAGAGGCTGATGCTGGGAAGAGAGAGGCTGATGCTGGGAAGAGAGAGGCTGATGCTGGGAGGAGAGAGGCTGATGCTGGGAGGAGAGAGGCTGATGCTGGGAGGAGAGAGGCTGATGCTGGGAGGAGAGAGGCTGATGCTGAGGGAGGCTGATGCTGGGGGAGGCTGAGGCTGCGGGAGGCTGAGGCTGGGGTAGGTTGGGAGGAGAGAGGCTGATGCTAGGGACAGAAAAGGCTGATGCTGGGAGGAGAGAGGCTGATGCTGGGAGGAGAGAGGCTGATGCTGGGGGAGGCTGAGGCTGGGGTAGGCTGGGAGGAGAGAGGCTGATGCTGGCAGGAGAGAGGCTGATGCTAGGGACAGAAAAGGCTGATGCTGGGAGGAGAGAGGCTGATGCTGGGAGGAGAGAGGCTGGGAGGAGAGAGGCTGATGCTGGGGGAGGCTGAGGCTGG
Source organism: Anomaloglossus baeobatrachus (assembly GCF_048569485.1). Classification (NCBI taxonomy): domain Eukaryota; kingdom Metazoa; phylum Chordata; class Amphibia; order Anura; family Aromobatidae; genus Anomaloglossus; species Anomaloglossus baeobatrachus. The sequence continues at coordinate 8,684,787 of NC_134363.1, forward strand.
GAGGAGAGAGGCTGATGCTGGGGGGAGGCTGAGGCTGGGGTAGGCTGGGAGGAGAGAGGCTGATGCTGGGAAGAGAGAGGCTGATGCTGGGAAGAGAGAGGCTGATGCTGGGAGGAGAGAGGCTGAGGCTGCGGGAGGCTGAGGCTGGGGTACGCTGGGAGGAGAGAGGCTGATGCTGGGGACAGAAAAGGCTGATGCTGGGAGGAGAGAGGCTGATGCTGGGAAGAGAGAGGCTGATGCTGGGAAGAGAGAGGCTGATGCTGGGAAGAGAGAGGCTGATGCTGGGAAGAGAGAGGCTGATGCTGGGAAGAGAGAGGCTGATGCTGAGGGAGGCTGAGGGAGGCTGAGGCTGGGGTAGGTTGGGAGGAGAGAGGCTGATGCTAGGGACAGAAAAGGCTGATGCTGGGAGGAGAGAGGCTGATGCTGGGGGAGGCTGAGGCTGGGGTAGGCTGGGAGGAGAGAGGCTGATGCTGGCAGGAGAGAGGCTGATGCTAGGGACAGAAAAGGCTGATGCTGGGAGGAGAGAGGCTGATGCTGGAGGAGGCTGAGGCTGAGAGGAGAGAGGCTGATGCTGGGGGAGGCTGAGGCTGGGAGGAGAGAGGCTGATGCTGGGGGAGGCTGAGGCTGGGGGAGGCTGAGGCTGGGAGGAGAGAGGCTGATGCTGGGGGAGGCTGAGGCTGGGGTAGGCTGGGAGGAGAGAGGCTGATGCTGGGAAGAGAGAGGCTGATGCTGGGAGGTGAGAGGCTGATGCTGGGGGAGGCTGAGGCTGCGGGAGGCTGAGGCTGGGGTAGGCTGGGAGGAGAGAGGCTGATGCTGGGGGAGGCTAATGCTGGGAGGAGAGAGGCTGATGCTGGGGGAGGCTAATGCTGGGAGGAGAGAGGCTGATGCTGGGGGAGGCTGAGGCTGGGAGGAGAGAGGCTGATGCTGGGGGAGGCTGAGGCTGGGAGGAGAGAGGCTGATGCTGGGAGGAGAGAGGCTGATGCTAGGGACAGAAAAGGCTGATGCTGGGAGGAGAGAGGCTGATGCTGGGAGGAGAGAGGCTGATGCTGGGAGGAGAGAGGCTGATGCTGGGAGGAGAGAGGCTGATGCTGGGAGGAGAGAGGCTGATGCTGGGAGGAGAGAGGCTGATGCTGGGAGGAGAGAGGCTGATGCTGGGAGGAGAGAGGCTGATGCTGGGAGGAGAGAGGCTGATGCTGGGAGGAGAGAGGCTGATGCTGGGAGGAGAGAGGCTGATGCTGGGAGGAGAGAGGCTGATGCTGGGAGGAGAGAGGCTGATGCTGGGAGGAGAGAGGCTGATGCTGGGAGGAGAGAGGCTGATGCTGGGAGGAGAGAGGCTGATGCTGGGAGGAGAGAGGCTGATGCTGGGAGGAGAGAGGCTGATGCTGGGAGGAGAGAGGCTGATGCTGGGAGGAGAGAGGCTGATGCTGGGAGGAGAGAGGCTGATGCTGGGAGGAGAGAGGCTGATGCTGGGAGGAGAGAGGCTGATGCTGGGAGGAGAGAGGCTGATGCTGGGAGGAGAGAGGCTGATGCTGGGAGGAGAGAGGCTGATGCTGGGGGAGGCTGAGGCTGGGGTAGGCTGGGAGGAGAGAGGCTGATGCTAGGGACAGAAAAGGCTGATGCTGGGAGGAGAGAGGCTGATGCTGGGGGAGGCTGAGGCTGGGAGGAGAGAGGCTGATGCTGGGGGAGGCTGAGGCTGGGAGGAGAGAGGCTGATGCTGGGGGAGGCTGAGGCTGGGGTAGGCTGGGAGGAGAGAGGCTGATGCTGGGAAGAGAGAGGCTGATGCTGGGAGGTGAGAGGCTGATGCTGGGGGAGGCTGAGGCAGGCTGGGAGGAGAGAGGCTGATGCTGGGGACAGAAAAGGCTGATGCTGGGAGGAGAGAGGCTGATGCTGGGAGGAGAGAGGCTGAGGCTGGGGGAGGCTGAGGCTGGGGTAGGCTGGGAGGAGAGAGGCTGATGCTGGCAGGAGAGAGGCTGATGCTAGGGACAGAAAAGGCTGATGCTGGGAGGAGAGAGGCTGATGCTGGGGGAGGCTGAGGCTGGGAGGAGAGAGGCTGATGCTGGGGGAGGCTGAGGCTGGGAGGAGAGAGGCTGATGCTGGGGGAGGCTGAGGCTGGGGTAGGCTGGGAGGAGAGAGGCTGATGCTGGGAAGAGAGAGGCTGATGCTGGGAGGTGAGAGGCTGATGCTGGGGGAGGCTGAGGCAGGCTGGGAGGAGAGAGGCTGATGCTGGGGACAGAAAAGGCTGATGCTGGGAGGAGAGAGGCTGATGCTGGGAGGAGAGAGGCTGATGCTGGGGGAGGCTGAGGCTGGGGTAGGCTGGGAGGAGAGAGGCTGATGCTGGGAAGAGAGAGGCTGATGCTGGGAGGTGAGAGGCTGATGCTGGGGGAGGCTGAGGCAGGCTGGGAGGAGAGAGGCTGATGCTGGGGACAGAAAAGGCTGATGCTGGGAGGAGAGAGGCTGATGCTGGGAGGAGAGAGGCTGATGCTGGGGGAGGCTGAGGCTGGGGTAGGCTGGGAGGAGAGAGGCTGATGCTGGGGGAGGCTAATGCTGGGAGGAGAGAGGCTGATGCTGGGGGAGGCTAATGCTGGGAGGAGAGAGGCTGATGCTGGGGGAGGCTGAGGCTGGGAGGAGAGAGGCTGATGCTGGGGGAGGCTGAGGCTGGGAGGAGAGAGGCTGAGGCTGGGAGGAGAGAGGCTGAGGCTGGGAGGAGAGAGGCTGATGCTGGGAGGAGAGAGGCTGATGCTAGGGACAGAAAAGGCTGATGCTGGGAGGAGAGAGGCTGATGCTGGGAGGAGAGAGGCTGATGCTGGGAGGAGAGAGGCTGATGCTGGGAGGAGAGAGGCTGATGCTGGGAGGAGAGAGGCTGATGCTGGGAGGAGAGAGGCTGATGCTGGGAGGAGAGAGGCTGATGCTGGGAGGAGAGAGGCTGATGCTGGGAGGAGAGAGGCTGATGCTGGGAGGAGAGAGGCTGATGCTGGGAGGAGAGAGGCTGATGCTGGGAGGAGAGAGGCTGAGAGGAGAGAGGCTGATGCTAGGGACAGAAAAGGCTGATGCTGGGAGGAGAGAGGCTGAGGCTGGGAGGAGAGAGGCTGAGGCTGGGAGGAGAGAGGCTGAGGCTGGGAGGAGAGAGGCTGAGGCTGGGAGGAGAGAGGCTGAGGCTGGGAGGAGAGAGGCTGAGGCTGGGAGGAGAGAGGCTGAGGCTGGGAGGAGAGAGGCTGAGGCTGGGGGAGGCTGAGGCTGGGGTAGGCTGGGAGGAGAGAGGCTGATGCTGGGAAGAGAGAGGCTGATGCTGGGGGAGGCTGAGGCAGGCTGGGAGGAGAGAGGCTGATGCTGGGGACAGAAAAGGCTGATGCTGGGAGGAGAGAGGCTGATGCTGGGAGGAGAGAGGCTGATGCTGGGAGGAGAGAGGCTGATGCTGGGAGGAGAGAGGCTGATGCTGGGGGAGGCTGAGGCTGGGGTAGGCTGGGAGGAGAGAGGCTGATGCTGGGAAGAGAGGCTGATGCTGGGGGAGGCTGAGGCAGGCTGGGAGGAGAGAGGCTGATGCTGGGGACAGAAAAGGCTGATGCTGGGAGGAGAGAGGCTGAGGCTGGGAGGAGAGAGGCTGAGGCTGGGAGGAGAGAGGCTGAGGCTGGGAGGAGAGAGGCTGAGGCTGGGAGGAGAGAGGCTGAGGCTGGGAGGAGAGAGGCTGAGGCTGGGAGGAGAGAGGCTGAGGCTGGGAGGAGAGAGGCTGAGGCTGGGAGGAGAGAGGCTGAGGCTGGGAGGAGAGAGGCTGAGGCTGGGAGGAGAGAGGCTGATGCTAGGGACAGAAAAGGCTGAGGCTGGGAGGAGAGAGGCTGAGGCTGGGAGGAGAGAGGCTGAGGCTGGGAGGAGAGAGGCTGAGGCTGGGAGGAGAGAGGCTGAGGCTGGGAGGAGAGAGGCTGAGGCTGGGAGGAGAGAGGCTGAGGCTGGGGACACAGAGGCTGAGGCTGGGGACACAGAGGCTGAGGCTGGGGACACAGAGGCTGAGGCTGGGGACACAGAGGCTGAGGCTGGGGACACAGAGGCTGAGGCTGGGGACACAGAGGCTGAGGCTGGGGACACAGAGGCTGAGGCTGGGGACACAGAGGCTGGGGACACAGAGGCTGAGGCTGGGGACACAGAGGCTGAGGCTGGGGACACAGAGGCTGAGGCTGGGGACACAGAGGCTGATGCTGGGGACACAGAGGCTGATGCTGGGGACACAGAGGCTGATGCTGGGGACACAGAGGCTGATGCTGGGGACACAGAGGCTGATGCTGGGGACACAGAGGCTGATGCTGGGGACACAGAGGCTGATGCTGCGGGTAGAGAGGCTGATGCTGGTGCAGCATGGGGGATGGAGCACGTTTGGAAGTGCGCAGCATGGCGGATGGAGCACGTTTGGGAGTGCGCAGCATGGCGGATGGAGCACGTTTGGGAGTGCGCAGCATGGCGGATGGAGCACGTTTGGGAGTGAGCAGCATGCCGGATGGAGCACGTTTGGGAGTGCGCAGCATGGCGAATGGAGCACGTTTGGGAGTGCGCAGCATGGGGGATGGAGCACGTTTGGGAGTGCGCAGCATGGGGGATGGAGCACGATGGGGGGTGCGCAGCATGGCGGATGGAGCACGATGGGAAGTGCACACCTCCCCCCAACACACACACACACACACTGGGAACCACAAACAACTGCCCTACACAGACACCCACACACACAGACAACGCTGCACACACACAACACCCAACACACACAAATATACGCACATACCGCACAACACACACATTGCACAAAACATACCTCCCCCAAAACACACCACACACACACAAACCACGCAACACACACACAAACGCTACACACACACAGCGCTCCACAAACAACGCAACACACGCAACACACATAGAACACCGCTCTCACCCCCCGTCACACCCAGACAATACCCAGAACATGTACAGCCCCTACACAAACACTTGGTAACTACAGACAACAACATCTCTCTCTCTATATTATATATATATATATATATATATATATATATATATACAAAAATCATACATGAACTACACAATACGTAAATTCTAGAATACCCGATGCGTAGAATCCTGCCACCTTCTAGTAGTAGTTATATTCTTGTACATAGGGGCAGTATTATAGTAGTTATATTCTTGTATATAGGAGCAGTATTATAGTAGTTATATTCTTGTACATAGAGGGCAGTATTATAGTAGTTATATTCTTGTACATAGGGGCAGTATTATAGTAGTTATATTCTTGTATATAGGGGCAGTATTATAGTAGTTATATTCTTGTATATAGGGGCAGTATTATAGTAGTTATATTCTTGTATATAGGGGCAGTATAATAGTAGTTATATTCTTGTATATAAGGGCAGTATTATAGTAGTTATATTCTTGCATATAGGGGCAGTATTATAGTAGTTATATTCTTGTACATAGGAGCAGTATTATAGTAGCTACAGTGCCTACAAGTAGTATTCAACCCCCTGCAGATTTAGCAGGTTTACACATTTGGAATTAACTTGGCATTGTGTCATTTGGACTGTAGATCAGCCTGGAAGTGTGAAATGCACTGCAGCAAAAAAGAATGTTATTTCCTTTTTTATTTTTTTTTTTAAATTGTGAAAAGTTTATTCAGAGGGTCATTTATTAGTCAACCCCTCAAACCACAAGAATTCTGTTTGGTTCCCCTAAAGTATTAAGAAGTATTTCAGGCACAAAGAACAATGAGCTTCACATGTTTGGATTAATTATCTCTTTTTCCAGCCTTTTCTGACTAATTAAGACCCTCCCCAAACTTGTGAACAGCACTCATACTTGGTCAACATGGGAAAGACAAAGGAGCATTCCAAGGCCATCAGAGACAAGATCGTGGAGGGTCACAAGGCTGGCAAGGGGTACAAAACCCTTTCCAAGGAGTTGGGCCTACCTGTCTCCACTGTTGGGAGCATCATCCGGAAGTGGAAGGCTTATGGAACTACTGTTAGCCTTTCACAGCCTTGAAAGCCTTTGAAAGTTTCTACCCGTGCCGAGGCCAGGCTTGTCCGAAGAGTCAAGGCTAACCCAAGGACAACAAGGAAGGAGCTCCGGGAAGATCTCATGGCAGTGGGGACATTGGTTTCAGTCAATACCATAAGTAATGTACTCCACCGCAATGGTCTCCGTTCCAGACGAGCACGTAAGGTACCTTTACTTTCAAAGTGTCATGTCAAGGCTCGTCTACAGTTTGCTCATGATCACTTGGAGGACTCTGAGACAGACTGGTTCAAGGTTCTCTGGTCTGATGAGACCAAGATCGAGATCTTTGGTGCCAACCACACACGTGACTTTTGGAGACTGGATGGCACTGCATACGACCCCAAGAATACCATCCCTACAGTCAAGCATGGTGGTGGCAGCATCATGCTGTGGGGCTGTTTCTCAGCCAAGGGGCCTGGCCATCTGGTCCGCATCCATGGGAAGATGGATAGCACGGCCTACATGGAGATTTTGGCCAAGAACCTCCGCTCCTCCATCAAGGATCTTAAGATGGGTCGTCATTTCATCTTCCAACAAGACAACGACCCAAAGCACACAGCCAAGAAAACCAAGGCCTGGTTCAAGAGGGAAAAAATCAAGGTGTTGCAGTGGCCTAGTCAGTCTCCTGACCTTAACCCAATTGAAAACTTGTGGAAGGAGCTCAAGATTAAAGTCCACGTGAGACACCCAAAGAACCTTGATAACTTGTAGAAGATCTGCATGGAGGAGTGCGCCAAGATAACTCCAGAGACCTGTGCCGGCCTGATCAGGTCTTATAAAAGACGATTATTAGCTGTAATTGCAAACAAGGGTTATTCCACAAAATATTAAACCTAGGGGTTGAATAATAATTGACCCACACTTTTATGTTGAAAATTTATTAAAATTTAACTGAGCAACATAACTTGTTGGTTTGTAAGATTTATGCATCTGTTAATAAATCCTGCTCTTGTTTGAAGTTTGCAGGCTCTAACTTATTTGCATCTTATCAAACCTGCTAAATCTGCAAGGGGTTGAATACTACTTGTAGGCACTGTATATTCTTATACATAGGGGCAGTATTATAGTAGTTATATTCTTGTACATAGGGGCAGTATTATAGTAGTTCTTTTCTTGTACATAGGGGCAGTATTATAGTAGTTATATTCTTATACATAGGGGCAGTATTATAGTAGTTATATTCTTGTACATAGGGGGCAATTTTTATTAGAAAAAACAAACATAAATACATGTATAAGGAACAAAAACTCCCATTAATACAAGTCACAAATCACTGAGGTTACACAGACACCGGCACTAAATAATCAGATCAAACACAGGAATAAATTAATGAGTCCACACCTGTCGGGGAATGAAGCGTCAATGAAACTCAGCAATACAATATATATACAATGTATAGAAGGAGCAGAGTGATACTCATCATCCCGAGTCAGGGACGTTCTGTCCACCACCGGTGTCCATGGCAGACTCTACCTGAGGGTCTACAGATAGAGGAACATCCCCCGCCAAAGCGGAAGCCCCTATGTCCCTGTCACATTCAAGTGTCCCCAATTCCCTCTCAAAATCATCATCATGGGACAAAGCCCCATACTTGTTGGACACGACCATCGCACCCACAGAGCTCTGGACCTTCTTACTAGCCCTGTCACATGCAGCCTCAGGTCTACGGGAGGACGCGTCTTTCTTCTTCCTTTTATTCTGACTAATGGTCCAGTCATCAGATACAGATGCTGAAGGGGGGGCCACCTGAGACTGCCGGACCTGAGGGACGACCTCCATGTTCCCCTCCTCACCCTCCTGCTCTGGTATTAGCTGAGCGGACTCCCGGGGGACATCGGAAATGGGCAGTACCTCTCCTGATGGTAAAACCTCCTCCTGAGCCTCTGCCGCCACCTCCTGAGCCTCCGTCGCCACCTCCTGGGCCTCCGCCGCCACCTCCTGAGCCTCCGCCGGCACCTCCTGGGCCTCCGCCGCCACCTCCTGAGCCTCCACCGCCACCTCCTGAGCCTCCGCCGCCACCTCCTGAGCCTCCGCCGCCACCTCCTGGGCCTCCGCCACCACCTCCTGGGCCTCCGCCACCACCTCCTGGGCCTCCGCCGCCACCTCCTGAGCCTCCGTCGCCACCTCCTGAGCCTCCGTCGCCACCTCCTGGGCCTCCGCCACCACCTCCTGAGCCTCCGCCACCACCTCCTGAGCCTCCGCCACCACCTCCTGAGCCTCCGCCACCACCTCCTGGGCCTCCGCCACCACCTCCTGAGCCTCCACCACCACCTCCTGAGCCTCCACCACCACCTCCTGAGCCTCTGCCACCACCTCCTGAGCCTCAGCCCCTGCCATCACATCCTCATCAGGGAACTCTCTGCAGATGTTGTGCCAGGCGTCTGGACAGTCCCTGTGAGGGTGGCCCATCCTACCACAGAGGTTGCACCTGACGTCCCGGCAGTCTGCAGCGACATGACCGATGTCCCCACACAGGCCGCACTTCACCACGGTACAGGCATTGGCCAGATGACCAGTCTTACCACATTTGAAGCACTTTCGGGGCTGCCCGGGGTAGTAACATCTCCCCTTCTCCCTCCCAATGAAGAAGGAGTTGGGCAGGTGGGCAGTGATGTTATTATATTGCCTCAGCTTCACCTGTACCTTCCACCCCATTGTCCAGATACCATCCTCATCCCTGACCTTGGTGAGGCCAGAGACGAGGTCACAATGCCTCCGGAGCCACACCTCGATGTCCTGTGGGGGAACGGCCTCATTCCAGAAAGTGACATTCACAGTGACAGTATCTGGCCTGGAAATAGGGACCAACACAAACTCATTCCAGTCCTCGGCGTCCCTGAACTTGGGGTAATCGGCCCAGAACCTGTCCAGGTCAGACATGAGCTTAAAGCTGACGTCATAGCCCTGCCCGTCCTGCAGATTAGAGACCGCCAGGATCTCACGCGGCACAAACCCCATCTGGCGGCACAGCACGCCCTCACCTTGTACCTGCGCTGCGGCACAAACCCCATCTGGCGGCACAGCACGCCCTCACCACGTACCTGCGCTGCGGCAGATCCTCCTTGGGACCTATGTACTTAAAACGCACAACATTAATACGCTTGAAAGTCTGGCCGGTATAATGGGCGCCGGAGGTGAAGGATGGGGCGCCGCGGCTCTAGGCATTCCTGGGGGGCACCTGCCGGGACACCCTGGGCTGACTGAGCAGCACAGACAGTCACACATGGAAGGCCCTGCTCCTGTGTGGGGCACTCTGGGACTTGTAGTGCCTCCACTGTCTGAGGTGTAAGCTCCTGTAGCTGCAGTTGTTTCCCATCCTGAAAGCAGAATCTGGCCGCCTGTATCACCGGCCGCGTCTGCTGCTGGGGGGTCTCATCCTGAGCGGCCTCTGACTGCACATCAGGGGTCTCCACAGCACAGTCCTGCCTATGGGAGGCCAAACATTCCTGGGCCATATAGGTCTCCTTCAGGGGCCCCATACTCTCCAGCACAGAGTCCATGTCCTGCACCAGGGGCCCCATACTCTCCAGCACAGAGTCCATGTCCTGCACCAGGGGCCCCATACTCTCCAGCACAGAGCCCATGTCCTGCACCAGGGGCCCCATACTCTCCAGCACAGAGTCCATGTCCTGCACCAGGGCCCCATACTCTCCAGCACAGAGTCCATGTCCTGCACCAGGGCCCCCATACTCTCCAGCACAGAGTCCATGTCCTGCACCAGGACCCCATACTCTCCAGCACAGAGTCCATGTCCTGCACCAGGGCCCCATACTCTCCAGCACAGAGTCCATGTCCTGCACCAGGGCCCCCATACTCTCCAGCACAGAGTCCATGTCCTGCACCAGGACCCCATACTCTCCAGCACAGAGTCCATGTCCTGCACCACACTCTCCAGCACAGAGTCCATGTCCTGCACCAGAGGCCCCATACTCTCCAGCACAGAGTCCATGTCCTGCACCAGGACCCCATACTCTCCAGCACAGAGTCCATGTCCTGCACCAGGGCCCCATACTCTCCAGCACAGAGTCCATGTCCTGCACCAGGGCCCCCATACTCTCCAGCACAGAGTCCATGTCCTGCACCAGGGGCCCCATACTCTCCAGCACAGAGTCCATGTCCTGCACCAGAGGCCCCACACTCTCCAGCACAGAGTCCATGTCCTGCACCAGAGGCCCCATACTCTCCAGCACAGAGTCCATGTCCTGCACCAGGGGCCCCATACTCTCCAGCACAGAGTCCATGTCCTGCACCAGGGGCCCCATACTCTCCAGCACAGAGTCCATGTCCTGCACCAGGGGCCCCATACTCTCCAGCACAGAGTCCATGTCCTGCACCAGGGCCCCATACTCTCCAGCACAGAGTCCATGTCCTGCACCAGGGGCCCCACACTCTCCAGCACAGAGTCCATGTCCTGCACCAGGGCCCCATACTCTCCAGCACAGAGTCCATGTCCTGCACCAGAGGCCCCATACTCTCCAGCACAGAGTCCATGTCCTGCACCAGGGGCCCCATACTCTCCAGCACAGGGGCCCCATACTCTCCAGCACAGAGTCCATGTCCTCCACCAGAGGCCCCATACTCTCCAGCACAGAGTCCATGTCCTCCACCAGAGGCCCCATACTCTCCAGCACAGAGTCCATGTCCTGCACCAGGGGCCCCATACTCTCCAGCACAGAGCCCATGTCCTGCACCAGAGGCCCCATACTCTCCAGCACAGAGTCCATGTCCTGCACCACACTCTCCAGCACAGAGTCCATGTCCTGCACCAGAGGCCCCATACTCTCCAGCACAGAGTCCATGTCCTGCACCAGGGGCCCCATACTCTCCAGCACAGAGTCCATGTCCTGCACCAGAGGCCCCATACTCTCCAGCACAGAGTCCATGTCCTGCACCAGAGGCCCCATACTCTCCAGCACAGAGTCCATGTCCTGCACCAGAGGCCCCATACTCTCCAGCACAGAGTCCATGTCCTGCACCAGGGGCCCCATACTCTCCAGCACAGAGTCCATGTCCTGCACCACACTCTCCAGCACAGAGTCCATGTCCTGCACCAGAGGCCCCATACTCTCCAGCACAGAGTCCATGTCCTGCACCAGAGGCCCCATACTCTCCAGCACAGAGTCCATGTCCTGCACCAGGGGCCCCATACTCTCCAGCACAGAGTCCATGTCCTGCACCAGGACCCCATACTCTCCAGCACAGAGTCCATGTCCTGCACCAGGGCCCCATACTCTCCAGCACAGAGTCCATGTCCTGCACCAGGGCCCCCATACTCTCCAGCACAGAGTCCATGTCCTGCACCACACTCTCCAGCACAGAGTCCATGTCCTGCACCAGAGGCCCCATACTCTCCAGCACAGAGTCCATGTCCTGCACCAGGACCCCATACTCTCCAGCACAGAGTCCATGTCCTGCACCAGGGCCCCATACTCTCCAGCACAGAGTCCATGTCCTGCACCAGGGCCCCCATACTCTCCAGCACAGAGTCCATGTCCTGCACCAGGGGCCCCATACTCTCCAGCACAGAGTCCATGTCCTGCACCAGAGGCCCCACACTCTCCAGCACAGAGTCCATGTCCTGCACCAGAGGCCCCATACTCTCCAGCACAGAGTCCATGTCCTGCACCAGGGGCCCCATACTCTCCAGCACAGAGTCCATGTCCTGCACCAGGGGCCCCATACTCTCCAGCACAGAGTCCATGTCCTGCACCAGAGGCCCCATACTCTCCAGCACAGAGTCCATGTCCTGCACCAGGGGCCCCATACTCTCCAGCACAGAGTCCATGTCCTGCACCAGGGGCCCCATACTCTCCAGCACAGAGTCCATGTCCTGCACCAGGGGCCCCATACTCTCCAGCACAGAGTCCATGTCCTGCACCAGGGGCCCCATACTCTCCAGCACAGAGTCCATGTCCTGCACCAGGGGCCCCATACTCTCCAGCACAGAGTCCATGTCCTGCACCAGAGGCCCCACACTCTCCAGCACAGAGTCCATGTCCTGCACCAGGGCCCCATACTCTCCAGCACAGAGTCCATGTCCTGCACCAGGGGCCCCACACTCTCCAGCACAGAGTCCATGTCCTGCACCAGGGCCCCATACTCTCCAGCACAGAGTCCATGTCCTGCACCAGGGCCCCATACTCTCCAGCACAGAGTCCATGTCCTGCACCAGGGGCCCCACACTCTCCAGCACAGAGTCCATGTCCTGCACCAGGGGCCCCATACTCTCCAGCACAGAGTCCATGTCCTGCACCAGGGGCCCCATACTCTCCAGCACAGAGTCCATGTCCTGCACCAGGGGCCCCATACTCTCCAGCACAGAGTCCATGTCCTGCACCAGGGGCCCCATACTCTCCAGCACAGAGTCCATGTCCTGCACCAGGGGCCCCATACTCTCCAGCACAGAGTCCATGTCCTGCACCAGGGGCCCCATACTCTCCAGCACAGAGTCCATGTCCTGCACCAGGGGCCCCATACTCTCCAGCACAGAGTCCATGTCCTGCACCAGGGGCCCCATACTCTCCAGCACAGAGTCCATGTCCTGCACCAGGGGCCCCATACTCTCCAGCACAGAGTCCATGTCCTGCACCAGGGGCCCCATACTCTCCAGCACAGAGTCCATGTCCTGCACCAGGGGCCCCATACTCTCCAGCACAGAGTCCATATCCTGCACCAGGGGCCCCATACTCTCCAGCACAGAGTCCATGTCCTGCACCAGGGGCCCCATACTCTCCAGCACAGAGTCCATGTCCTGCACCAGGGGCCCCATACTCTCCAGCACAGAGTCCATGTCCTGCACCAGGGGCCCCATACTCTCCAGCACAGAGTCCATGTCCTGCACCAGGGGCCCCATACTCTCCAGCACAGAGTCCATGTCCTGCACCAGGGGCCCCATACTCTCCAGCACAGAGTCCATGTCCTGCACCAGGGGCCCCATACTCTCCAGCACAGAGTCCATGTCCTGCACCAGGGGCCCCATACTCTCCAGCACAGAGTCCATGTCCTGCACCAGGGGCCCCATACTCTCCAGCACAGAGTCCATGTCCTGCACCAGGGGCCCCATACTCTCCAGCACAGAGTCCATGTCCTGCACCAGGGGCCCCATACTCTCCAGCACAGAGTCCATGTCCTGCACCAGAGGCCCCATACTCTCCAGCACAGAGTCCATGTCCTGCACCAGAGGCCCCATACTCTCCAGCACAGAGTCCATGTACTGCACCAGGGCCCCATACTCTCCAGCACAGAGTCCATGTCCTGCACCAGGGCCCCATACTCTCCAGCACAGAGTCCATGTCCTGCACCAGGGGCCCCATACTCTCCAGCACAGAGTCCATGTCCTGCACCAGGGGCCCCATACTCTCCAGCACAGAGTCCATGTCCTGCACCAGGGGCCCCATACTCTCCAGCACAGAGTCCATGTCCTGCACCAGGGGCCCCATACTCTCCAGCACAGAGTCCATGTCCTGCACCAGGGGCCCCATACTCTCCAGCACAGAGTCCATGTCCTGCACCAGGGGCCCCATACTCTCCAGCACAGAGTCCATGTCCTGCACCAGGGGCCCCATACTCTCCAGCACAGAGTCCATGTCCTGCACCAGGGGCCCCATACTCTCCAGCACAGAGTCCATGTCCTGCACCAGGGGCCCCATACTCTCCAGCACAGAGTCCATGTCCTGCACCAGGGGCCCCATACTCTCCAGCACAGAGTCCATGTCCTGCACCAGGGGCCCCATACTCTCCAGCACAGAGTCCATGTCCTGCACCAGGGGCCCCATACTCTCCAGCACAGAGTCCATGTCCTGCACCAGGGGCCCCATACTCTCCAGCACAGAGTCCATGTCCTGCACCAGGGGCCCCATACTCTCCAGCACAGAGTCCATGTCCTGCACCAGGGGCCCCATACTCTCCAGCACAGAGTCCATGTCCTGCACCAGGGGCCCCATACTCTCCAGCACAGAGTCCATGTCCTGCACCAGGGGCCCCATACTCTCCAGCACAGAGTCCATGTCCTGCACCAGGGGCCCCATACTCTCCAGCACAGAGTCCATGTCCTGCACCAGGGGCCCCATACTCTCCAGCACAGAGTCCATGTCCTGCACCAGGGGCCCCATACTCTCCAGCACAGAGTCCATGTCCTGCACCAGGGGCCCCATACTCTCCAGCACAGAGTCCATGTCCTGCACCAGGGGCCCCATACTCTCCAGCACAGAGTCCATGTCCTGCACCAGGGGCCCCATACTCTCCAGCACAGAGTCCATGTCCTGCACCAGGGGCCCCATACTCTCCAGCACAGAGTCCATGTCCTGCACCAGGGGCCCCATACTCTCCAGCACAGAGTCCATGTCCTGCACCACACTCGCCAGCTCCAAACCCTTTTTGTTCAGTCTCTGGTCACACACAGAGGTGCAGCATGCCTTTCATCGACTGTAACTCACCCAGTCTTCTGACAAGTCCGGGCATCTCATCCGCTAGCTGCGGCTCGGGTACACACACCGTATCCACAGCTTCAGGCTTGGCCACAGGTGCAGGGACTTTGAATACATGCACGTCACAGGCCTCCACCACAGATGTCTGCATGGTGGCCTTGCTGGATCCAGGCACTGGGACTTGCTTACCGCTGGCACTGGACTGCGACCTGGTGCGGCCTGAGCTCGCCATGCCGGACACCACATGCTGCTGCTGGAGACTTTCTTGTAGGGTCTGCTTCTCCCAAGACGTCCTCTGTCTGCGGGCCGGAGAGCTGAGCTGCACACCTGATGGTGATGGAGGCTGAGCTGTGGCTGGAGCTGTGCACTGACCGGGGCTTCTCTGCAGGAATCACAACACTTCACACTTTGCTGCTTTTCTTTCCTCGCTTCTGGCTTCTTCGCTGCACTTGGAGTTGTTTTTCCTCCCACAACATTACACACGGATTCTTTACTTTCTCCTTTCTTGCTGGAGCTTTGTGCTACAGTCACAGGTCTCACAGCAACTCTGGGGGAGGTATTCCCAATAGAAGAGGCCGGGAAGCCTATAGTAGTTATATTCTTGTACATAGGGGCAGTATTATAGTAGTTATATTCTTGTATATAGGGGCAGTATTATAGTAGTTATATTCTTGTATATAGGGGGCAGTATTATAGTAGTTATATTCTTGTACATAGGGGCAGTATTATAGTAGTTATATTCTTGTACATAGGGGCAGTATTATAGTAGTTATATTCATGTACATAGGGGGCAGTATTATAGTAGTTATATTCTTGTACATAGGGGCAGTATTATAGTAGTTATATTCTTGTATATAGGGGCAGTATTATAGTAGTTATATTCTTGTACATAGGGGCAGTATTATAGTAGTTATATTCTTGTACATAGGGGCAGTATTATAGTAGTTATATTCATGTACATAGGGGGCAGTATTATAGTAGTTATATTCTTGTACATAGGGGCAGTATTATAGTAGTTATATTCTTGTATATAGGGGCAGTATTATAGTAGTTATATTCTTGTACATAGGGGCAGTATTATAGTAGTGATATTCTTGTACATAGGGGGGAGTATTATAGTAGTTATATTCTTGTACATAGGGGCAGTATTATAGTAGTTATATTCTTGTATATAGGAGCAGTATTATAGTAGTTATATTCTTGTACATAGGGGCAGTATTATAGTAGTTATATTCTTGTACATAGGGGCAGTATTATAGCAGTTATATTCTTGTACATAGGGGCAGTATTATAGTAGTTATATTCTTGTACATAGGGGGGAGTATTATAGTAGTTATATTCTTGTACATAGGGAGCAGTATTATAGTAGTTATATTCTTCTATATAGGGGCAGTTTTATAGTAGTTATATTCTTGTATATAGGGGCAGTATTATAGTAGTTATATTCTTGTACATAGGGGCAGTATTATAGTAGTTATATTCTTGTATATAGGGAGCAGTATTATAGTAGTTATATTCTTGTACATACGGGACAGTATTATAGTAGTTATATTCTTCTATATAGGGGCAGTATTATAGTAGTTATATTCTTGTATATAGGGGCAGTATTATAGTAGTTATATTCTTGTACATAGGGGCAGTATTATAGTAGTTATATTCTTCTATATAGGGGCAGTATTATAGTAGTTATATTCTTGTATATAGGGGCAGTATTATAGTAGTTATATTCTTGTACATAGGGAGCAGTATTATAGTAGTTATATTCTTCTATATAGGGGCAGTATTATAGTAGTTATATTCTTGTATATAGGGGCAGTATTATAGTAGTTATATTCTTGTACATAGGGGCAGTATTATAGTAGTTATATTCTTGTATATAGGGAGCAGTATTATAGTAGTTATATTCTTGTACATACGGGACAGTATTATAGTAGTTATATTCTTGTACATAGGGAGCAGTATTATAGTAGTTATATTCTTGTACATAGGGGCAGTATTATAGTAGTTATATTCTTGTACATAGGGGCAGTATTATAGTAGTTATATTCTTGTATATAGGAGCAGTATTATAGTAGTTATATTCTTGTACATAGGGGCAGTATTATAGTAGTTATATTCTTGTACATAGGGAGCAGTATTATAGTAGTTATATTCTTGTACATAGGGGGCAGTATTATAGTAGTTATATTCTTGTACATAGGGGCAGTATTATAGTAGTTATATTCTTGTACATAGGGGCAGTATTATAGTAGTTATATTCTTGTACATAGGGGGCAGTATTATAGTAGTTATATTCTTGTATATAGGGGCAGTATTATAGTAGTTATATTCTTGTACATAGGGGCAGTATTATAGTAGTTATATTCTTGTATATAGGAGCAGTATTATAGTAGTTATATTCTTGTACATAGGGGCAGTATTATAGTAGTTATATTCTTGTACATAGGGGCAGTATTATAGCAGTTATATTCTTGTACATAGGGGCAGTATTATAGTAGTTATATTCTTGTACATAGGGGGGAGTATTATAGTAGTTATATTCTTGTACATAGGGAGAAGTATTATAGTAGTTATATTCTTCTATATAGGGGCAGTTTTATAGTAGTTATATTCTTGTACATAGGGGCAGTATTATAGTAGTTATATTCTTGTATATAGGGGCAGTATTATAGTAGTTATATTCTTGTACATAGGGGCAGTATTATAGTAGTTATATTCTTGTATATAGGGAGCAGTATTATAGTAGTTATATTCTTGTACATACGGGACAGTATTATAGTAGTTATATTCTTGTACATAGGGAGCAGTATTATAGTAGTTATATTCTTGTACATAGGGGCAGTATTATAGTAGTTATATTCTTGTACATAGGGGCAGTATTATAGTAGTTATATTCTTGTATATAGGAGCAGTATTATAGTAGTTATATTCTTGTACATAGGGGCAGTATTATAGTAGTTATATTCTTGTACATAGGGGCAGTATTATAGCAGTTATATTCTTGTACATAGGGGCAGTATTATAGGAGTTATATTCTTGTACATAGGGGGGAGTATTATAGTAGTTATATTCTTGTACATAGGGAGCAGTATTATAGTAGTTATATTCTTGTATATAGGGGCAGTTTTATAGTAGTTATATTCTTGTACATAGGGGCAGTATTATAGTAGTTATATTCTTGTATATAGGGGCAGTATTATAGTAGTTATATTCTTGTACATAGGGGCAGTATTATAGTAGTTATATTCTTGTATATAGGGAGCAGTATTATAGTAGTTATATTCTTGTACATACGGGACAGTATTATAGTAGTTATATTCTTGTACATAGGGGGCAGTATTATAGTAGTTATATTCTTGTACATAGGTGCGGTATTATAGTAGTTATATTCTTGTACATAGGAGCAGTATTATAGCAGATATATTCTTATACATAGGGGCAGTATTATAGTAGTTATATTCTTGTACATAGGAGCAGTATTATAGTAGTTATATTCTTGTACATAGGTGCGGTATTATAGTAGTTATATTCTTGCACATAGGAGCAGTATTATAGTAGTTATATTCTTGTACATAGGTGCGGTATTATAGTAGTTATATTCTTGTACATAGGAGCGGTATTATAGTAGTTATATTCTTATACATAGGTGCGGTATTATAGTAGTTATATTCTTGTACATAGGTGCGGTATTATAGTAGTTATATTCTTGTACATAGGTGCGGTATTATAGTAGTTATATTCTTGTACATAGGGGCAGTATTATAGTAGTTATATTCTTGTACATAGGTGCGGTATTATAGTACTTACATTCTTGTACATAGGGGCAGTATTATAGTAGTTACATTCTTGTACATAGGGAGCAGTATTATTATAATTGCCCTTTTTAAATGTTCTCTGCTTCTGCTGACATCATATGGCAGTATATATATTGTATATATGATGTTGCTGGTGGTTTATCTGGATTAATAGAATAATACACAGGAATAGGCAGACTTTGTATAAATTCTAATCCTTTATATAAGATCAGTCTTTTGATATCATCTGTGCTGCTGACTTTTCTTTTCCAGCAGACTCACCTTTCTCCTGAAATCCTCTGCGCTGCAGTGAACATTGCGGTGGTATAGTCCTATAGTTGCTGGTGTGATTATGAGAAGGATCTCGGGCGGACACATTTATTTACAGCTGATATAGGGATCAGTGCAGACAGTGATACATGTGCGGTATCTCAGGAGGATCATGTCCCCTATGTGAGTCTCTTCTGTTTGACAACCTCTTCCGTTACTGTCTGTAAAGTTCCGGAGGTTGTCAGCTCCTCATCAGTGAGACTCAGAAGTTCCTCAGTTACAGCGGAGAAGCTTCTCCCCCGGAGCAGCGCTCAGTAGAGATCCATCAGGATCCGCACGTCCAGGTCCATCTTCTCCTTTATATGGTGGGAACCTCTGATGGATGATGAGGATTCTCCGGATCTCCGAGTCTGGAAGCCAATGGAAAACCAAACATTTCACATAAGTATTAAAACCCCGAAGCCTGGAGAAATCCGTGTATCTAATCCTCTCCTGTGTGATACTGTCTGCTGATCCGTGTATCTAATCCTCTCCTGTGTGATACTGTCTGCTGAGCTGTATCTCATCCTCTCCTGTGTGATACTGTCTGCTGAGCTGTGTATCTAATCCTCTCCTGTGTGATACTGTCTGCTAAGCTGTGTATCTAATCCTCTCCTGTATGATACTGTCTGCTGAGCTGTGTATCTAATCCTCTCCTGTGTGATACTGTCTGCTGAGCTGTGTATCTAATCCTCTCCTGTGTGATACTGTCTGCTGAGCTGTGTATCTAATCCTCTCCTGTGTGATACTGTCTGCTGAGCCGTGTATCTAATCCTATCCTGTGTGATACTGTCTGCTGAGCTGTATCTCATCCTCTCCTGTGTGATACTGTCTGCTGAGCTGTATCTCATCCTCTCCTGTGTGATACTGTCTGCTGAGCTTTGTATCTAATCCTCTCCTGTGATACTGTCTGCTGAGCTGTGTATCTAATCCTCTCCTGTATGATACTGTCTGCTGAGCTGTATCTCATCCTCTCCTGTGTGATACTGTCTGCTGAGCTGTATCTCATCCTCTCCTGTGTGATACTGTCTGCTGAGCTGTGTATCTAATCCTCTCCTGTGTGATACTGTCTGCTGACCTGTATCTAATCCTCTCCTGTGTGATACTGTCTGCTGAGCTGTGTATCTAATCCTATCCTGTGTGATACTGTCTGCTGAGCCGTGTATCTAATCCTATCCTGTGTGATACTGTTTGCTGAGCAGTGTATCTAATCCTCTCGTGTGTGATACTGTCTGCTGAGCCATGTATCTAATCCTCTCCTGTGTGATACTGTCTGCTGAGCCGTGTATCTAATCCTCTCCTGTGTGATACTGTCTGCTGAGCCGTGTATCTAATCCTCTCCTGTATGATACTGTCTGCTGAGCCGTGTATCTAATCCTCTCCTGTGTGATACTGTCTGCTGAGCTGTGTATCTAATCCTATCCTGTGTGATACTGTCTGCTGAGCTGTGTATCTAATCCTCTCCTGTGTGATACTGTCTGCTGAGCTGTATCTAATCCTCTCCTGTGTGATACTGTCTGCTGAGCTGTGTATTTAATCCTATCCTGTGTGATACTGTCTGCTGACCTGTATCTAATCCTCTCCTGTGTGATACTGTCTGCTGAGCCATGTATCTAATCCTTTTCTGTTTGATAATGTCTGCTGAGCCATGTATCTAATCCTCTCCTGTGTGATACTGTCTGCTGAGCTGTGTATCTAATCCTGTCCTGTGGGATACTGTGTGCTGAGCTGTGTATTTAATCCTCTCCTGTATGATACTGTCTGCTGAGCTGTATCTCATCCTCTCCTGTGTGATACTGTCTGCTGAGCTGTGTATCTAATCCTCTCTTATGTGATACTGTCTGCTGAGCTGTGTATCTAATCCTCTCCTGTCTGATACTGTCTGCTGAGCTGTGTATCTAATTCTATCCTGTGTGATACTGTCTGCTGAGCTGTGTATCTAATCCTCTCCTGTGTGATACTGTCTGCTGACCTGTATCTAATCCTCTCCTGTGTGATACTGTCTGCTGAGCCATGTATCTAATCCTCTTCTGTTTGATACTGTCTGCTGAGCCATGTATCTAATCCTCTCCTGTGTGATACTGTCTGCTGAGCCGTGTATCTAATCCTATCCTGTGTGATACTGTCTGCTGAGCTGTATCTCATCCTCTCCTGTGTGATACTGTCTGCTGAGCTGTATCTAATCCTCTCCTGTGTGATACTGTCTGCTGAGCCGTGTATCTAATCCTATCCTGTGTGATACTGTCTGCTGAGCTGTATCTCATCCTCTCCTGTGTGATACTGTCTGCTGAGCTGTATCTCATCCTCTCCTGTGTGATACTGTCTGCTGAGCTTTGTATCTAATCCTCTCCTGTGATACTGTCTGCTGAGCTGTGTATCTAATCCTCTCCTGTATGATACTGTCTGCTGAGCTGTATCTCATCCTCTCCTGTGTGATACTGTCTGCTGAGCTGTATCTCATCCTCTCCTGTGTGATACTGTCTGCTGAGCTGTGTATCTAATCCTCTCCTGTGTGATACTGTCTGCTGACCTGTATCTAATCCTCTCCTGTGTGATACTGTCTGCTGAGCTGTGTATCTAATCCTATCCTGTGTGATACTGTCTGCTGAGCCGTGTATCTAATCCTATCCTGTGTGATACTGTTTGCTGAGCCGTGTATCTAATCCTCTCGTGTGTGATACTGTCTGCTGAGCCATGTATCTAATCCTCTCCTGTGTGATACTGTCTGCTGAGCCGTGTATCTAATCCTCTCCTGTGTGATACTGTCTGCTGAGCCGTGTATCTAATCCTCTCCTGTATGATACTGTCTGCTGAGCCGTGTATCTAATCCTCTCCTGTGTGATACTGTCTGCTGAGCTGTGTATCTAATCCTATCCTGTGTGATACTGTCTGCTGAGCTGTGTATCTAATCCTCTCCTGTGTGATACTGTCTGCTGAGCTGTATCTAATCCTCTCCTGTGTGATACTGTCTGCTGAGCTGTGTATTTAATCCTATCCTGTGTGATACTGTCTGCTGACCTGTATCTAATCCTCTCCTGTGTGATACTGTCTGCTGAGCCATGTATCTAATCCTTTTCTGTTTGATAATGTCTGCTGAGCCATGTATCTAATCCTCTCCTGTGTGATACTGTCTGCTGAGCTGTGTATCTAATCCTGTCCTGTGGGATACTGTCTGCTGAGCTGTGTATTTAATCCTCTCCTGTATGATACTGTCTGCTGAGCTGTATCTCATCCTCTCCTGTGTGATACTGTCTGCTGAGCTGTGTATCTAATCCTCTCTTATGTGATACTGTCTGCTGAGCTGTGTATCTAATCCTCTCCTGTCTGATACTGTCTGCTGAGCTGTGTATCTAATTCTATCCTGTGTGATACTGTCTGCTGAGCTGTGTATCTAATCCTCTCCTGTGTGATACTGTCTGCTGACCTGTATCTAATCCTCTCCTGTGTGATACTGTCTGCTGAGCCATGTATCTAATCCTCTTCTGTTTGATACTGTCTGCTGAGCCATGTATCTAATCCTCTCCTGTGTGATACTGTCTGCTGAGCTGTGTATCTAATCCTCTCGTGTGTGATACTGTCTGCTGAGCCGTGTATCTAATCCTCTCCTGTGTGATATTGTCTGCTGAGCTGTGTATCTAATCCTCTCCTGTGTGATACTGTCTGCTGAGCTGTGTATTTAATCCTCTCCTGTGTGATACTGTCTGCTGAGCCGTGTATCTAATCCTATCCTGTGTGATACTGTCTGCTGAGCTGTATCTCATCCTCTCCTGTGTGATACTGTCTGCTGAGCTGTTTATCTAATCCTCTCCTGTGATACTGTCTGCTGAGCTGTGTATCTAATCCTCTCCTGTATGATACTGTCTGCTGAGCTGTATCTCATCCTCTCCTATGTGATACTGTCTGCTGAGCTGTGTATCTAATCCTCTCCTGTGTGATACTGTCTGCTGAGCTGTGTATCTAATCCTCTCCTGTGTGATACTGTCTGCTGAGCTGTGTATCTAATCCTCTCCTGTGTGATAGTCTCCTGAGCCATGCATCTAATCTTCTCCTGTGTGATACTATCTGCTGAGCTGTGTATCTAATCCTATCCTGTATGATACTGTCTGCTGAGCCGTGTATCTAATCCTATCCTGTGTGATACTGTTTGCTGAGCCATGTATCTAATCCTCTCCTGTGTGATACTGTCTGCTTAGCCGTGTATCTAATCCTCTCCTGTGTGATACTGTCTGCTGAGCTGTGTATCTAATCCTCTCCTGTGTGATACTGTCTGCTTAGCCGTGTATCTAATCCTCTCCTGTGTGATACTGTCTGCTGAGCCGTGTATCTCATCCTCTCCTGTATGATACTGTCTGCTGAGCCGTGTATCTAATCCTCTCCTGTGTGATACTGTCTGCTGAGCTGTGTATCTAATCCTATCCTGTGTGATACTGTCTGCTGAGCCGTGTATCTAATCCTCTCCTGTATGATTCTGTCTGCTGAGCCGTGTATCTAATCCTCTCCTGTGTGATACTGTCTGTTGAGCCATGTATCTAATCCTCTCCTGTGTGATACTGTCTGCTGAGCTGTGTATCTAATCCTCTCCTGTGTGATACTGTCTGCTGAGCTGTGTATTTAATCCTCTCCTGTGTGATACTGTCTGCTGAGCTGTGTATCTAATCCTCTCCTGTGTGATACTGTCTGCTGAGCTGTGTATTTAATCCTCTCCTGTGTGATACTGTCTGCTGAGCCATGTATCTAATCCTCTCCTGTGTGATGCTGTCTGCTGAGCTGTGCATCTAATCCTCTCTTATGTGATACTGTCTGCTGAGCTGTGTATCTAATCCTCTCCTGTCTGATACTGTCTTCTGAGCTGTGTATCTAATCCTCTCCTGTCTGATACTGTCTGCTGAGCTGTATCTCATGCTCTCCTGTGTGATACTGTCTGCTGAGCTGTATCTCATCCTCTCCTGTGTGATACTGTCTGCTGAGCTGTGTATCTAATCCTCTCCTGTGTGATACTGTCTGCTGAGCTGTGTATCTAATCCTCTCCTGTGTGATAATGCCTGCTGAGCTGTGTATCTAATTCTCTCCTGTGTGATACTGCCTGCTGAGCTGTGTATCTAATCCTCTCCTGTGTGATACTGCCTGCTGAGCTGTGTATCTAATCCTCTCCTGTGTGATACTGCCTGCTGAGCTGTGTATCTAATCCTCTCCTGTGTGATACTGTCTGCTGAGCTGTGTATCTAATCCTCTCCTGTGTGATACTGTCTGCTGAGCTGTATCTAATCCTCCCCTGTGTGATACTGTCTGCTGAGCTGTGTATCTAATCCTCTCCTGTGTGATACTGTCTGCTGAGCTGTATCTAATCCTCTCCTGTGTGATACTGTCTGCTGAGCTGTGTATCTAATCCTCTCCTGTGTGATACTGTCTGCTGAGCTGTATCTAATCCTCTCCTGTGTGATACTGTCTGCTGAGCCATGTATCTAATCCTCTCCTGTGTGATACTGTCTGCTGAGCCGTGTATCTAATCCTCTCCTGTGTGATACTGTCTGCTGAGCTGTATCTAATCCTCTCCTGTGTGATACTGTCTGCTGAGCTGTGTATCTAATCCTCTCCTGTGTGATACTGTCTGCTGAGCTGTATCTAATCCTCTCCTGTGTGATACTGTCTGCTGAGCTGTGTATCTAATCCTATCCTGTGTGATACTGTCTGCTGACCTGTATCTAATCCTCTCCTGTGTGATACTGTCTGCTGAGCCATGTATCTAATCCTCTTCTGTTTGATAATGTCTGCTGAGCCATGTATCTAATCCTCTCCTGTGTGATACTGTCTGCTGAGCTGTGTATCTAATCCTCTCCTGTGTGATACTGTCTGCTGAGCTGTGTATTTAATCCTCTCCTGTATGATACTGTCTGCTGAGCTGTATCTCATCCTCTCCTGTGTGATGCTGTCTGCTGAGCTGTGTATCTAATCCTCTCTTATGTGATACTGTCTGCTGAGCTGTGTATCTAATCCTCTCGTGTCTGATACTGTCTGCTGAGCTGTGTATCTAATTCTATCCTGTGTGATACTGTCTGCTGAGCTGTGTATCTAATCCTCTCCTGTGTGATACTGTCTGCTGACCTGTATCTAATCCTCTCCTGTGTGATACTGTCTGCTGAGCCATGTATCTAATCCTCTTCTGTTTGATACTGTCTGCTGAGCTGTGTATCTAATCCTATCCTGTGTGATACTGTCTGCTGAGCCGTGTATCTAATCCTCTCCTGTGTGATACTGTCTGCTGAGCTGTGTATTTAATCCTCTCCTGTGTGATACTGTCTGCTGAGCCGTGTATCTAATCCTATCCTGTGTGATACTGTCTGCTGAGCTGTATCTCATCCTCTCCTGTGTGATACTGTCTGCTGAGCTGTATCTCATCCTCTCCTGTGTGATACTGTCTGCTGAGCTGTGTATCTAATCCTCTCCTGTGATACTGTCTGCTGAGCTGTGTATCTAATCCTCTCCTGTATGATACTGTCTGCTGAGCTGTATCTCATGCTCTCCTGTGTGATACTGTCTGCTGAGCTGTGTATCTAATCCTCTCCTGTGTGATACTGTCTGCTGATCTGTGTATCTAATCCTCTCCTGTGTGATACTGTCTGCTGAGCCGTGTATCTAATCCTCTCCTGTGTGATACTGTCTGCTGAGCTGTGTATCTAATCCTCTCCTGTGTGATAGTCTCCTGAGCCATGCATCTAATCTTCTCCTGTGTGATACTATCTGCTGAGCTGTGTATCTAATCCTATCCTGTGTGATACTGTCTGCTGAGCCGTGTATCTCATCCTCTCCTGTATGATACTGTCTGCTGAGCCGTGTATCTATTCCTCTCCTGTGTGATACTGTCTGCTGAGCTGTGTATCTAATCCTATCCTGTGTGATACTGTCTGCTGAGCTGTGTATCTAATCCTATCCTGTGTGATACTGTCTGCTGAGCCGTGTATCTAATCCTCTCCTGTATGATTCTGTCTGCTGAGCCGTGTATCTAATCCTCTCCTGTGTGATACTGTCTGTTGAGCCATGTATCTAATCCTCTCCTGTGTGATACTGTCTGCGGAGCTGTGTATCTAATCCTCTCCTGTGTGATACTGTCTGCTGAGCTGTGTATCTAATCCTCTCCTGTGTGATACTGTCTGCTGAGCTGTGTATTTAATCCTCTCCTGTGTGATACTGTCTGCTGAGCTGTGTATCTAATCCTCTCCTGTGTGATACTGTCTGCTGAGCTGTGTATTTAATCCTCTCCTGTGTGATACTGTCTGCTGAGCCATGTATCTAATCCTCTCCTGTGTGATGCTGTCTGCTGAGCTGTGTATCTAATCCTCTCTTGTGATACTGTCTGCTGAGCTGTGTATCTAATCCTCTCCTGTCTGATACTGTCTGCTGAGCTGTGTATCTAATCCTATCCTGTATGATACTGTCTGCTGAGCTGTATCTCATGCTCTCCTGTGTGATACTGTCTGCTGAGCTGTATCTCATCCTCTCCTGTGTGATACTGTCTGCTGAGCTGTGTATCTAATCCTCTCCTGTGTGATACTGTCTGCTGAGCTGTGTATCTAATCCTCTCCTGTGTGATACTGCCTGCTGAGCTGTGTATCTAATCCTCTCCTGTGTGATACTGCCTGCTGAGCTGTGTATCTAATCCTCTCCTGTGTGATACTGCCTGCTGAGCTGTGTATCTAATCCTCTCCTGTTTGATACTGCCTGCTGAGCTGTGTATCTAATCCTCTCCTGTGTGATACTGTCTGCTGAGCTGTGTATCTAATCCTCTCCTGTGTGATACTGTCTGCTGAGCTGTATCTAATCCTCCCCTGTGTGATACTGTCTGCTTAGCATTGTATCTAATCCTCTCCTGTGTGATACTGTCTGCTGAGCTGTATCTAATCCTCTCCTGTGTGATACTGACTGCTGAGCTGTGTATCTAATCCTCTCCTGTGTGATACTGTCTGCTGAGCTGTATCTAATCCTCTCCTGTGTGATACTGTCTGCTGAGCCGTGTATCTAATCCTCTCCTGTGTGATACTGTCTGCTGAGCCGTGTATCTAATCCTCTCCTGTGTGATACTGTCTGCTGAGCCGTGTATCTAATCCTCTCCTGTGTGATACTGTCTGCTGAGCTGTATCTAATCCTCTCCTGTGTGATACTGTCTGCTGAGCTGTGTATCTAATCCTCTCCTGTGTGATACTGTCTGCTGAGCTGTATCTAATCCTCTCCTGTGTGATACTGTCTGCTGAGCTGTGTATCTAATCCTCTCCTGTGTGATACTGTCTGCTGAGCTGTGTATCTAATCCTCTCCTGTGTGATACTGTCTGCTGAGCTGTGTATCTAATCCTCTCCTGTGTGATACTGTCTGCTGAGCTGTGTATCTAATCCTCTCCTGTGTGATACTGTCTGCTGAGCCGTGTATCTAATCCTCTCCTGTGTGATACTGTCTGCTGAGCTGTATCTAATCCTCTCCTGTGTGATACTGTCTGCTGAGCTGTGTATCTAATCCTCTCCTGTGTGATACTGTCTTCTGAGCTGTATCTAATCCTCTCCTGTGTGATACTGTCTGCTGAGCTGTGTATCTAATCCTCTCCTGTGTGATACTGCCTGCTGAGCTGTGTATCTAATCCTCTCCTGTGTGATACTGCCTGCTGAGCTGTGTATCTAATCCTCTCCTGTTTGATACTGCCTGCTGAGCTGTGTATCTAATCCTCTCCTGTGTGATACTGTCTGCTGAGCTGTGTATCTAATCCTCTCCTGTGTGATACTGTCTGCTGAGCTGTATCTAATCCTCCCCTGTGTGATACTGTCTGCTTAGCATTGTATCTAATCCTCTCCTGTGTGATACTGTCTGCTGAGCTGTATCTAATCCTCTCCTGTGTGATACTGACTGCTGAGCTGTGTATCTAATCCTCTCCTGTGTGATACTGTCTGCTGAGCTGTATCTAATCCTCTCCTGTGTGATACTGTCTGCTGAGCCGTGTATCTAATCCTCTCCTGTGTGATACTGTCTGCTGAGCCGTGTATCTAATCCTCTCCTGTGTGATACTGTCTGCTGAGCCGTGTATCTAATCCTCTCCTGTGTGATACTGTCTGCTGAGCTGTATCTAATCCTCTCCTGTGTGATACTGTCTGCTGAGCTGTGTATCTAATCCTCTCCTGTGTGATACTGTCTGCTGAGCTGTATCTAATCCTCTCCTGTGTGATACTGTCTGCTGAGCTGTGTATCTAATCCTCTCCTGTGTGATACTGTCTGCTGAGCTGTGTATCTAATCCTCTCCTGTGTGATACTGTCTGCTGAGCTGTGTATCTAATCCTCTCCTGTGTGATACTGTCTGCTGAGCTGTGTATCTAATCCTCTCCTGTGTGATACTGTCTGCTGAGCCGTGTATCTAATCCTCTCCTGTGTGATACTGTCTGCTGAGCTGTATCTAATCCTCTCCTGTGTGATACTGTCTGCTGAGCTGTGTATCTAATCCTCTCCTGTGTGATACTGTCTTCTGAGCTGTATCTAATCCTCTCCTGTGTGATACTGTCTGCTGAGCTGTGTATCTAATCCTCTCCTGTGTGATACTGCCTGCTGAGCTGTGTATCTAATCCTCTCCTGTGTGATACTGTCTGCTGAGCCATGTATCTAATCCTCTCCTGTGTGATACTGTCTGCTGAGCCGTGTATCTAATCCTCTCCTGTGTGATACTGTCTGCTGAGCTGTATCTAATCCTCTCCTGTGTGATACTGTCTGCTGAGCTGTGTATCTAATCCTCTCCTGTGTGATACTGTCTGCTGAGCTGTATCTAATCCTCCCCTGTGTGATACTGTCTGCTTAGCTGTGTATCTAATCCTCTCCTGTGTGATACTGTCTGCTGAGCTATATCTAATCCTCTCCTGTGTGATACTGACTGCTGAGCTGTGTATCTAATCCTCTCCTGTGTGATACTGTCTGCTGAGCTGTATCTAATCCTCTCCTGTGTGATACTGTCTGCTGAGCCGTGTATCTAATCCTCTCCTGTGTGATACTGTCTGCTGAGCCGTGTATCTAATCCTCTCCTGTGTGATACTGTCTGCTGAGCCGTGTATCTAATCCTCTCCTGTGTGATACTGTCTGCTGAGCTGTGTATCTAATCCTCTCCTGTGTGATACTGTCTGCTGAGCTGTATCTAATCCTCTCCTGTGTGATACTGTCTGCTGAGCTGTGTATCTAATCCTCTCCTGTGTGATACTGTCTGCTGAGCTGTATCTAATCCTCTCCTGTGTGATACTGTCTGCTGAGCTGTGTATCTAATCCTCTCCTGTGTGATACTGTCTGCTGAGCCGTGTATCTAATCCTCTCCTGTGTGATACTGTCTGCTGAGCCGTGTATCTAATCCTCTCCTGTGTGATACTGTCTGCTGAGCTGTATCTAATCCTCTCCTGTGTGATACTGTCAGCTGAGCTGTGTATCTAATCCTCTCCTGTGTGATACTGTCTGCTGAGCTGTATCTAATCCTCTCCTGTGTGATACTGTCTGCTGAGCTGTGTATCTAATCCTCTCCTGTGTGATACTGTCTGCTGAGCTGTGTATCTAATCCTCTCCTGTGTGATACTGTCTGCTGAGCTGTGTATCTAATCCTCTCCTGTGTGATACTGTCTGCTGAGCCGTGTATCTAATCCTCTCCTGTGTGATACTGTCTGCTGAGCTGTATCTAATCCTCTCCTGTGTGATACTGTCTGCTGAGCTGTGTATCTAATCCTCTCCTGTGTGATACTGTCTGCTGAGCTGTATCTAATCCTCTCCTGTGTGATACTGTCTGCTGAGCTGTGTATCTAATCCTATCCTGTGTGATACTGTCTGCTGAGCCGTGTATCTAATCCTCTCCTGTGTGATACTGTCTGCTGAGCTGTGTATCTAATCCTATCCTGTGTGATACTGTCTGCTGAGCTGTGTATCTAATCCTCTCCTGTGTGATACTGTCTGCTGAGCTGTGTATCTAATCCTATCCTGTGTGATACTGTCTGCTGAGCCGTGTAGCTAATCCTCTCCTGTGTGATACTGTCTGCTGAGCTGTGTATCTAATCCTCTCCTGTGTGATACTGTCTGCTGAGCTGTGTATCTAATCCTCTCCTGTGTGATACTGTCTGCTGAGCTGTGTATCTAATCCTCTCCTGTGTGATACTGCCTGTTGTTTTTACCTTCCAGGAGAGGATGATGGTGGTGATCCCCACAGGGAGGCAGCAGGTGAGGATGCCCAGCAGGGGGCAGCGCAGTGTACCCTCGGGGGCTGTTATTAGCGGCTGGTGCAGGGGGTCCGGTGTTGGGGGTTGCTGTCCATATATTGGGGCGCTTCTTCCGCCCCCCGGGGTCGGGCGCTGCCCGTTGATTGCCCAGTCCCGCTCTTTGTACCACGGTGGGTCCATGACTCCTCGCCTCTGCAGGACGAGCCCCCGGTTTATATACACATCGGGGGTACTCCCATCGCCTCGCCCTTTGTTTCTATAAATTATTATTATAAAGTCACCATTGATGGAGATAAACACAGAACGTTCCGGAACCTCCAATTATCCGTCGTGTTCGGACTTGTCCGTGATCCGACACCGACTTTTCCATGAATCCTGTAATTACAGGGATTACACTGCGGACAACTCGGACGACCAATCACAATGTTTACTCTGGACTTAGAATCCGTTCTTGATTCTATGAACCAATCAACTCCTCCGATTCCAAGAATTTTGCAGTTTCAGCCAATCAGTGAAGAGGGGAAAAATTTTGGGGTCTGTCTGATAATTGCATTGGATCCTGTAGACCCCACATATCATACAAGGTAAAGCGGGAAGTATTTGGACCAAAGTGCAAAAATCATAGCGCCCCTTCCATGTGCACTTGAATGTGACATGGAGACTCTCTGCTATGGCTGATTCGTTTTATGCATTTCTGAACTTCGGTGGTCCCAATTCGAAAACCTCAAGGAATGAGCGGCCTGTCTCTGCCCAATCTGGGGAGATAGCAGGGGTCACCTATGACTGTTATTTTTGGGGCGCTGGTCCTGTAAGTGCAGGGGGTTGGTCTCTGCACGCTTCATGTCATATAAAGGCAATGTGATGCTAGACACTACGAGCAGTATGGATAGAGGGGTAGTCAAACAAGCCGGGATCATAAGCCAGGAGGTAACATATAAGGCTCAGGGAACAGACAGAGATGGGGTCAGGAAGAGGTCTGAGGTCAGAAGCCAGGAGGTAACATATAAGGTTTAGGGTCCAGACAGAAACGGGGTCAGGAAGAGGTCCAAGGTCAGAAGTCAGGAGGTGAAATATAAGGTTCAGGGAACAGAGAGAGACGTGGTCAAGCAGAGGTCCGAGGTCAGAAGCCAGGAGGTAATGTATAAGGTTCAGAGAACAGACAGAGATGGGGTCAGGAAGAGGTCCAAGGTCAGAAGTCAGGAAGTAATGTATAAGGTTCAGGGAGCAGACAGAGACATGGTCAGGAAGAGGTCCGAGGTCAGAAGTCAGGAGGTGACATATAAGGTTCAGGGAGAAGACAGAGACATGGTCAGGAAGAGGTACGAGGTCAGAAGCCAAGATCAGAACACACCATACAGAAGCCAAGAGCACACTGAGCAAACAAGACGTACAACTGGCAAAGTTCAGACAGAGCAAGCCCAGTAAAGAAACAGAGCAATCATCAGGAACGAGGCGCATCTGTGAAGGCCCCTCCCAAAACCAGTGTGGACCCTAGTGCTGAAAGACAACCTATCAGCAAGTGCACAAGACACAGAGCAGAGCATTTTCCAATGTCCGGAACCCTGACAGGCGTCTTGACTTTGTAAATGGAAACATTGAATCTGATTATCCCATTAACTTTCATAATACTGTACTGGCCCTTTAAGAGTGTTCAGTGCAGGTGTGTATACCTTTGCAGGAGTGGAACGTTCCCCCCTGACCTTATACTGTATACTCTCTGTACATATACTCAGTGCTGGCGGTATCCAGGGTCTGATCTGTAATAATTACCAGGAGGCGTAATAAGCCGTAGATTATACACCGCCATCCGTGACCACACATCACATAATGCGGCATTGTGGCTCCTTGTCCTGAGTGACGTGGTCCAGGATTATAACCTGCGGGGGCCAAAAAGTAGCACAACTTCCCCCCCAGGGAATATTAGTCATAAAATGTTCACTTCAAATGCCTATCTGATCCAGGGAAAGCTGGATGACGGCCATGAGAACTCCTGCATAATGGTGTCATATACCTGCACAGTAGTGCCATATACCTGCACAGTGGTGCCATATACCTGCACAGTGGTGCCATATACCTGCACAGTGGTGCCATATACCTGCACAGTGGTGTCATATACCTGCATAATGGTGCCATATACCTGCACAGTGGTGCCATATACCTGCACAGTGGTGTCATATACCTGCATAATGGTGCCATATACCTGCACAATGGTGCCATATACCTGCACAGTGGTGTCATATACCTGCATAATGGTGCCATATACCTGCACAATGGTGCCATATACCTGCACAGTGGTGTCATATACCTGCACAGTGGTGCCATATACCTGCACAGTGGTGCCATATACCTGCACAGTGGTGTCATATACCTGCACAGTGGTGCCATATACCTGCACAGTGGTGCCATATACCTGCACAGTGGTGCCATATACCTGCACAGTGGTGCCATATACCTGCACAGTGGTGTCATATACCTGCACAGTGGTGTCATATACCTGCACAGTGGTGTCATATACCTGCACAATGATGCCATATACCTGCACAATGATGCCATATACCTGCACAATGGTGCCATATACCTGCACAGTAGTTTCATATACCTGCACAATGATGCCATATACCTGTACAATGGTGCCATATACCTGCATAATGGTGCCATATACCTGCACAATGATGCTATATACCTGCACAATGGTGCTATATACCTGCACAGTGGTGTCATATACCTGCACAATGGTGCCATATACCTGCATAATGGTGTCATATACCTGCACAATGGTGCCATATACCTGCATAATGGTGCCATATACCTGCATAATGGTGCCATATACCTGCACAATGGTGCCATATACCTGCACAATGGTGCCATATACCTGCATAATGGTGCCATATACCTGTACAGTGGTGCCATATACCTGCACAGTGGTGTCATATACCTGCATAATGGTGCCATATACCTGCACAGTGGTGCCATATACCTGCACAGTGGTGTCATATACCTGCATAATGGTGCCATATACCTGCACAATGGTGCCATATACCTGCACAGTGGTGTCATATACCTGCATAATGGTGCCATATACCTGCACAATGGTGCCATATACCTGCACAGTGGTGTCATATACCTGCATAATGGTGCCATATACCTGCACAGTGGTGCCATATACCTGCACAGTGGTGCCATATACCTGCACAGTGGTGTCATATACCTGCACAGTGGTGCCATATACCTGCACAGTGGTGCCATATACCTGCACAGTGGTGCCATATACCTGCACAGTGGTGCCATATACCTGCACAGTGGTGTCATATACCTGCACAGTGGTGTCATATACCTGCACAGTGGTGTCATATACCTGCACAATGATGCCATATACCTGCACAATGATGCCATATACCTGCACAATGGTGCCATATACCTGCACAGTAGTTTCATATACCTGCACAATGATGCCATATACCTGTACAATGGTGCCATATACCTGCATAATGGTGCCATATACCTGCACAATGGTGCTATATACCTGCACAATGGTGCTATATACCTGCACAGTGGTGTCATATACCTGCACAATGGTGCCATATACCTGCATAATGGTGTCATATACCTGCACAATGGTGCCATATACCTGCATAATGGTGCCATATACCTGCATAATGGTGCCATATACCTGCACAATGGTGCCATATACCTGCACAATGGTGCCATATACCTGCATAATGGTGCCATATACCTGTACAGTGGTGCCATATACCTGCACAGTGGTGTCATATACCTATATACTCCCCATAAATATTGCATAAAGGGTCCACAGAAAGTTGGGCGCTCTCTATAGCCCATGTGAAACAGATTCATTTGTATTTTGAGGGATGCTGTCTCTTTAAAAGAGTTGTGCTCGGTTTATTGACGACGTCACCCTGATGTGGAATTACTGGGGACCCCCAAATAAATGCCCAAATAGACAGGATCGTGGATGTTGTATAGCGGTTTACTTTGCAGAGGATTTCCAACACTGGATACAATTGCAACAAAACCTCAGCTGTAGAAAGTGTTACAGGCTGAGGATAAAGAAGGTTTCCATTCACTGACAACAATGAGACATGGTGGAAATGGTGAAGATGAGGTCTCCGTGACGTCATCTATCCGTACCAAACATAGGAGGAGGAATAGACCCTGGTAATACTGCCGGCAATGACCAATCCGATCCAGATGAGGTGCCCGCAGGAGCCCAGGACGATGCCCGCGATGTTCAGATTCAGCGCCGTGCGCGAATTATCAGCGGCCATCGTCAGATCCCCTCTGTGCAGCGAATCCCGCGACTGCAAGATACAAAGACACAAAGTGATACAAAGTATCAAAACAAACGAGAGGAGCGACGGAGGCAAGATCAACCCCAAACTGATCTGTGTATAGGGGCATCAGGGGTGTACGACCCCCCAAACTGATCCGTGTATAGGGGCATCAAGGGCAACGGTCCCCAAACTGATCTGTGTATATAGGCATCAGGGGAGTATGGCCCCCAAACTGATCCGTGTATAGGGGCATCAAGGGCAATGGTCCCCAAACTGATCCATGTATAGGGGCATCAAGGGCAATGGTCCCCAAACTGATCCGTGTATAGGGGCATCAGGGGAGTATGGCCCCCAAACTGATCCGTGTATAGGGGCATCAGGGGCGTACGGCCCCCAAACTGATCCGTGTATAGGGGCATCAGGGGCATATGGCCCCCAAACTGATCCGTCTATATAGGCATCAGGGGCGTACGGCCCCCAAACTGATCCGTGTATAGGGGCATCAAGGGCAACGGTCCCCAAACTGATGTGTATAGGGGCATCAGGGGCGTACGGCCCCCAAACTGATCCGTGTATAGGGGCATCAAGGGCAACGGTCCCCAAACTGATCTGTGTATAGGGGCATCAGGGGCGTACGGCCCCCAAACTGATCCGTGTATAGGGGCATCAGGGGCATATGGCCCCCAAACTGATCCGTCTATATAGGCATCAGGGGAGTATGGCCCCCAAACTGATCCGTGTATAGGGGCATCAGGGGCGTACGGCCCCCAAACTGATCCGTGTATAGGGGCATCAGGGGCGTACGGCCCCCAAACTGATCCATCTATAGGGGCATCAGGGGAGTATGGCCCCCAAACTGATCCGTGTATAGGGGCATCAGGGGTGTACGGCCCCCAAACTGATTAGTGTATATGAGCATCAGGGGCAATGGTCCCCAAATTGATCCGTGTATAGGGGCATCAGGGGCGTACGACACCCCCCCCCCAAACTGATCTGTCTATATGGGCATCAAGGGCAATGGTCCCCAAACTGATCCATGTATAGGGACATCAGGGGCGTACGGTCCCCAAACTGATTCGTGTATATGAGCATCAAGGGTAACGGTCCCCAAACTGATCCGTGTATAGGGCCGTGTATAGGGGCATCAGGGGAGTATGGCCCCCAAACTGATCCGTTTATATAGGCATCAGGGGTGTATTTTCTTGGGACCCTCTGATGCATCTATAAGAAAAGGGGCTTCATCCAAACACCTAATGCACTGGGGTCCAGGGACGACTGTGCCCCCTGCACCCCCCATAGCTACACCTGAGAGCTACACCTGAGGAAGTAACACATGCATTCAATGGCAAAAAAGGTGTATTGCGCCCTCTGCTGGAGGGGTCAATGCTTCCCTGTAATTACCCACCCTCTCCAGCAGATGGCAGTGTCATCCTCCTACTTCTCTCATTACTATTGATCCTCTATGATCAGGGGGGCAATGGTCAGCGGGGAGGGGGGCACTCACCTTGGAAGAGAATATGAGAGCAGCAATCCCCAGGGGCAGGCAGCAGAAGATGGTGGTGAAGATGGAGAGGCCGGTGTAGTTCCTGTAGACATGCTGAGGCACGGCCACCACGTACGGAGCTGTAGTGACCACCGCGGCCTGGCCATATGCTTGGGGTGGCATTGGCCCTGGTGGGATGTGGTGCGGTGGTGGAGGCTGGTTGATGAAGCCGGGCTGAGGCGGTTTTTCTTGGTACCCATGGTTGGTGTACGGTGGTGGAGGTTGCATCTCGTCTTCTGCTCTGGAGACATCTGAGGAGGCTTCAGTCACAGCCAACAATGGTCGGCGAGGTCAATGTTTGTTACATTGTAGCCCATGGAGACATAACCAGGAACCTGGCAGCTTAAAATAGTTATAGCACCTGATAACTGAGGACAATAGAGCGCTGTCACAGGCACAACACATTGAACGTCATATACAGAAAAATGACTGAAAATCTGGAGGAAGATAATAAATAAGTAATCCCTTATCATAAAGTGAGAGCAGATCACCGAGATCCTGGGGCTAGAGGGGAGAAATGTGAAGGGGCCACAGCAGCGAATGAGTAATGCTCAGCGGTGCCCCACCGGCCACTGGCCATACAGGGAACTGCAACCAGACCATTCACAGGAATCAGTGGAGGTAGCAGAGGTAGCTCAGTCAGTGGAGGTAGCAGAGGTAGCACAGTCAGTGGAGGTAGCAGAGGTAGCTCAGTCAGTGGAGGTAGCAGAGTCAGTGGAGGTAGCAGAGGTAGCTCAGTCAGTGGAGGTAGCAGAGGTAGCACAGTCAGTGGAGGTAGCAGAGGTAGCACAGTCAGTGGAGGTAGCAGAGGTAGCTCAATCAGTAAAGGTGGAAGAGGTAGCTCAATCAGTGAAGGTAGCAGAGGTAGCACAATCAGTGGAGGTAGTTCAGTCAGTGGATGTAGCAGAGGAAGCTCATGCAGTGGAGGTAGCACAATCAGTGGAGGTGTAAGAGGTAGCTCAATCAGTGAAGGTAGCAGAGGTAGCTCAATCAGTGGAGGTAGCAGAGGTAGCTCAATCAGTGGAGGTAGCACCATCAGTGGAGGTAGCAGAGGTAGCAACATCAGTGGAGGTAGCAGAGGTAGCACCATCAGTGGAGGTAGCAGAGGTAGCACCATCAGTGGAGGTAGCAGAGGTAGCACCATCAGTGGAGGTAGCAGAGGTAGCACAATCAGTGGAGGTAGTTCAGTCAGTGGATGTAGCAGAGGACGCTCATGCAGTGGAGGTAGCTCAGTCAGTGGAGGTAGGAGAGGGAGCTCAGTCAGTGGAGGTAGCACAATCAATGGAGGTAGCTCAGTCAGTGGAGGTAGCAGAGGAATCTCATGCAGTGGAGGTAGCACAATCAGTGGAGGAAGCTCATGCAGTGGAGGTAGCACAAGCAGTGGAGGTAGCACAATCAGTGGAGGTAGCACAAGCAGTGGAGGTAGCACAATCAGTGGAGGGAGCACAAGCAGTGGAGGTAGCACAAGCAGTGGAGGTAGCACAATCAGTGGAGGTAGCACAATCAGTGGAGGGAGCACAATCAGTGGAGGAAGCTCATGCAGTGGAGGTAGCACAATCAGTGGAGGAAGCTCATGCAGTGGAGGTAGCACATGCAGTGGAGGTAGCACAATCAGTGGAGGTAGCACAATCAGTGGAGGTAGCACAATCAGTGGAGGGAGCACAATCAGTGGAGGAAGCTCATGCAGTGGAGGTAGCACAATCAGTGGAGGAAGCTCATGCAGTGGAGGTAGCACAATCAGTGGAGGAAGCTCATGCAGTGGAGGTAGCACAAGCAGTGGAGGTAGCACAATCAGTGGAGGGAGCACAATCAGTGGAGGAAGCTCATGCAGTGGAGGTAGCACAATCAGTGGAGGGAGCACAATCAGTGGAGGAAGCTCATGCAGTGGAGGGAGCACAATCAGTGGAGGAAGCTCATGCAGTGGAGGTAGCACAAGCAGTGGAGGTAGCACAATCAGTGGAGGGAGCACAATCAGTGGAGGAAGCTCATGCAGTGGAGGTAGCACAATCAGTGGAGGGAGCACAATCAGTGGAGGAAGCTCATGCAGTGGAGGTAGCACATGCAGTGGAGGTAGCACAATCAGTGGAGGTAGCACAAGCAGTGGAGGTAGCACAATCAGTGGAGGTAGCACAAGCAGTGGAGGTAGCACAAGCAGTGGAGGTAGCAGAGGTAGCACAAGCAGTGGAGGTAGCACAAGCAGTGGAGGTAGCACAAGCAGTGGAGGTAGCACAATCAGTGGAGGTAGCACAAGCAGTGGAGGTAGCACAATCAGTGGAGGGAGCACAATCAGTGGAGGTAGCACAAGCAGTGGAGGTAGCACAATCAGTGGAGGTAGCACAATCAGTGGAGGTAGCACAAGCAGTGGAGGTAGCACAATCAGTGGAGGGAGCACAAGCAGTGGAGGTAGCACAATCAGTGGAGGTAGCACAAGCAGTGGAGGTAGCACAATCAGTGGAGGTAGCACAAGCAGTGGAGGTAGCACAAGCAGTGGAGGTAGCACAATCAGTGGAGGTAGCACATGCAGTGGAGGTAGCACAAGCAGTGGAGGTAGCACATGCAGTGGAGGTAGCACATGCAGTGGAGGTAGCACAAGCAGTGGAGGTAGCACAAGCAGTGGAGGTAGCACAATCAGTGGAGGTAGCACAAGCAGTGGAGGTAGCACAATCAGTGGAGGTAGCACATGCAGTGGAGGTAGCACAAGCAGTGGAGGTAGCACAATCAGTGGAGGTAGCACATGCAGTGGAGGTAGCACAAGCAGTGGAGGTAGCACAATCAGTGGAGGTAGCACATGCAGTGGAGGTAGCACAAGCAGTGGAGGTAGCACATGCAGTGGAGGTAGCACAAGCAGTGGAGGTAGCACAATCAGTGGAGGTAGCACAAGCAGTGGAGGTAGCACAATCAGTGGAGGTAGCACAAGCAGTGGAGGTAGCACAATCAGTGGAGGTAGCACAATCAGTGGAGGTAGCACAAGCAGTGGAGGTAGCACAATCAGTGGAGGTAGCACATGCAGTGGAGGTAGCACAAGCAGTGGAGGTAGCACATGCAGTGGAGGTAGCACATGCAGTGGAGGTAGCACATGCAGTGGAGGTAGCAGTGACATCTTTCTTTATTTATTTAAATTATGGAAACAATGTATTGAATGAAAGTAAATATACTTTATTGCTGTAAATAGAAAGGTTGGACAGAAACTTATGATATAATGAAGCGATGTGACACCTGCGAGTGCTGACAACCACACACAGCCCCGGTGCCCGCTCCGGACATATGAAAGGGTTAAATACGTTTCCCCAGAAAGAATAGATCATGAATTCTCGATGAAGTGACATCCATCAATCATGTGACGGCGCTGACATCAGGATCATCTCTCCCATCTTACCGCATGTATCACACAAAAACAAAGGATCTCTAATAGTAGAGCTGAGGGTTCGTCACAGTGTATCAGTGTATTCACCGTCATAGTGCACAGTGACGGTGATTAGTGCAGAGATTGGTGCTGGATCCACTGGAGGAACTTGCGGGCTTCCCCGTGTGTCACCGACCAGTAAATGATCAACGAGATCCAGATCAAGTGAGTGGTGATCCCCAGGATGAAGCCAATCACATTGAAGATGCTCGCTGTGCGCGAGAAACCGGCTGCGGCAGCGGAGTACCCGAATCTGATGGATGAGCGGGTCTGGGGGGGAAAGAAATGTTAGATAAATGGATGGATGGATGGATGGAGGGATGGATGGATAGAGGGATGGATAGAGGGATGGATAGATAGAGGGATGGATGGATAGAGGGATGGATGGATAGAGGGATGGATAGATAGAGGGATGGATAGATAGAGGGATGGATAGATAGAGGGATGGATGGATAGAGGGATGGATAGATAGAGGGGTGGATAGATAGAGGGATAGATAGATAGATAGAGGGCTAGATAGATAGATAGATATAGATATAGATAGATAGATAGATGGATAGATAGAGGGATAGATAGAGGGATAGATAGATAGATATAGGGATAGATAGAGGGATAGATAGAGGGACAGATAGATAGAGGGATAGATAGATAGAGGGATAGATAGATAGATAGAGGGATAGATAGATAGATAGATAGATAGAGGGATGGATAGATAGATAGAGGGATAGATAGATAGATAGATAGAGGGATAGATAGATAGAGATATAGATAGATAGAGGGATAGATAGAGGGATAGATAGATAGATAGATAGATAGAGATATAGATAGATAGAGGGATAGATAGATGGATAGATAGATAGATAGAGATATAGATAGATAGAGGGATAGATAGATAGAGGGATAGATAGATAGAGGGATAGATAGATAGATAGAGGGATAGACAGATAGATAGAGGGATAGATAGAGGGATAGATAAAGGGATAGATAGATAGAGGGATAGATAGATAGAGGGATAGATGGATAGAAAGAGGGATAGAGGGATAGATAGAGGGATAAATAGAGGGATAGATAGATATA
The DNA here is from genome assembly GCF_048569485.1 of Anomaloglossus baeobatrachus. Classification (NCBI taxonomy): domain Eukaryota; kingdom Metazoa; phylum Chordata; class Amphibia; order Anura; family Aromobatidae; genus Anomaloglossus; species Anomaloglossus baeobatrachus. The sequence goes on from NC_134363.1 coordinate 8,724,869, forward strand.
GGGATAGATAGAGGGATAGATAGATAGATAGATATAGGGATAGATAGAGGGATAGATAGATAGAGGGATAGATAGATAGATAGAGGGATAGAGGGATAGATAGATAGATAGAGGGATAGATAGATAGATAGAGGGATAGAGGGATAGATAGATAGATATAGGGATAGATAGAGGGACAGATAGATAGAGGGATAGATAGATAGAGGGATAGATAGATAGATAGAGGGATAGATAGATAGATAGATAGATAGAGGGATGGATAGATAGATAGAGGGATAGATAGATAGATAGATAGAGGGATAGATAGATAGAGATATAGATAGATAGAGGGATAGATAGAGGGATAGATAGATAGATAGAGATATAGATAGATAGAGGGATAGATAGATGGATAGATAGATAGATAGAGATATAGATAGATAGAGGGATAGATAGATAGAGGGATAGATAGATAGAGGGATAGATAGATAGATAGAGGGATAGATAGATAGATAGAGGGATAGATAGAGGGATAGATAAAGGGATAGATAGATAGAGGGATAGATAGATAGAGGGATAGATGGATAGAAAGAGGGATAGAGGGATAGATAGAGGGATAAATAGAGGGATAGATAGATATAGGGATAGATAGAGGGATAGATAGATAGATAGATATAGGGATAGATAGAGGGATAGATAGATAGAGGGATAGATAGATAGATAGAGGGATAGAGGGATAGATAGATAGATAGAGGGATAGATAGATAGATAGAGGGATAGAGGGATAGATAGATAGATAGATAGATAGAGGGATAGACAGAGGGATAGAGGGATAGATATAGGGATAGATAGATAGAGGGATAGATAGATATAGGGATAGATAGATAGAGGGATAGATAGATAAAGGGATAGATAGATAGATAGATAGATAGATAGAGGGATAGAGGGATAGATATAGGGATAGATAGATAGATAGATAGATATAGGGATAGATAGATAGAGGGATAGATAGATAAAGGGATAGATAGATAGATAGATAGATAGAGGGATAGAGGGATAGATATAGGGATAGATAGATAGATATTAGATCTTGACCGGTCAGAAAGGATCTGGACACGTTACAGTTGGAAATACCAGTACGTGGCTCATTGGTGATTGTTGGCTCAGTGGTGATTGTTGGCTCAGTGGTGATTGTTGGCTCAGTGGTGATTGTTGGCTCAGTGGTGATTGTTGGCTCAGTGGTGATTGTTGGCTCAGTGGTCTAATATTTGCTATGATCCCAGTAGAACCCTTTTCCCCAGTATATTATGCAGTCAGTGACTGGTCCCAGTTCCTTATCTCTTCCTCCTTGTGACTATGTAATGATCTGTCAATCATGACCTGTCTTTGTATGGCGGCTTCCCCTGATCAGATAATTAGTCCCCTGTGTGGCAGATATCCGCTCCCTCCATTATTGTGTGGCAGATATCCGCTCCCTCCATTATTGTGTGGCAGATATCCGCTCCCTCCATTATTGTGGTGCAGATATCCGCTCCCTCCATTATTGTGTGGCAGATATCCGCTCCCTCCATTATTGTGTGGGAGATATCCGCTCCCTCCATTATTGTGTGGCAGATATCCGCTCCCTCCATTATTGTGTGGCAGATATCCGCTCCCTCCATTATTGTGTGGCAGATATCCGCTCCCTCCATTATTGTGTGGCAGATATCCGTTCCCTCCATTATTGTTGTGCAGATATCCGTTCCCTCCATTACTGTGGTGCAAATATCCGCTCCCTCCATTATTGTGTGGCAGATATCCGCTCCCTCCATTATTGTGTGGCAGATATCCGCTCCCTCCAGTATTGTGGTGCAGATATCTGCTCCCTCCATTATTGTGTGGCAGATATCCGCTCCCTCCATTATTGTGGTGCAGATATCCGCTCCCTCCATTATTGTGTGGCAGATATCCGCTCCCTCCATTATTGTGTGGCAGATATCCGCTCCCTCCATTATTGTGTGGCAGATATCCGCTCCCTCCATTATTGTGTGGCAGATATCCGCTCCCTCCATTATTGTGGTGCAGATATCCGCTCCCTCCATTATTGTGTGGCAGATATCCGCTCCCTCCATTATTGTGTGGCAGATATCCGCTCCCTCCATTATTGTGTGGCAGATATCCGCTCCCTCCATTATTGTGTGGCAGATATCCGCTCCCTCCATTATTGTGGTGCAGATATCCGCTCCCTCCATTGTTGTGGTGCAGATATCCGCTCCCTCCATTATTGTGGTGCAGATATCCGCTCCCTCCATTATTGTGTGGCAGATATCCGCTCCCTCCATTATTGTGTGGCAGATATCGGCTCCCTCCATTATTGTGTGGCAGATATCCGCTCCCTCCTTTATTGTGTGGAAGATATTGGCTCCCTCCATTATTGTGGTGCAGATATCCGCTCCCTCCATTATTGTGGTGCAGATATCCGCTCCCTCCATTATTATGTGGCAGATATCAGCTCCCTCCATTATTGTGTGGCAGATATCCGCTCCCTCCATTATTGTGTGGCAGATATCCGCTCCCTCCATTGTTGTGGTGCAGATATCCGCTCCCTCCATTGTTGTGGTGCAGATATCCGCTCCCTCCATTATTGTGTGGCAGATATCCGCTCCCTCCATTATTGTGTGGCAGATATCCGCTCCCTCCATTATTGTGTGCAGATATCCGCTCCCTCCATTATTGTGTGGCAGATATCCGCTCCCTCCATTATTGTGTGGCAGATATCCGCTCCCTCCATTATTGTGTGGCAGATATCCGCTCCCTCCATTATTGTGTGGCAGATATCCGCTCCCTCCTTTATTGTGTGGCAGATATCGGCTCCCTCCATTATTGTGGTGCAGATATCCGCTCCCTCCATTATTGTGTGGCAGATATCCGCTCCCTCCATTGTTGTGGTGCAGATATCCGCTCCCTCCATTATTGTGTGGCAGATATCCGCTCCCTCCAGTATTGTGGTGCAGATATCTGCTCCCTCCATTATTGTGTGGCAGATATCCGCTCCCTCCAGTATTGTGGTGCAGATATCTGCTCCCTCCATTATTGTGTGGCAGATATCCGCTCCCTCCAGTATTGTGGTGCAGATATCCGCTCCCTCCATTATTGTGTGGCAGATATCCGCTCCCTCCATTATTGTGTGGCAGATATCCGCTCCCTCCATTATTGTGGTGCAGATATCCGCTCCCTCCATTGTTGTGGTGCAGATATCCGCTCCCTCCATTATTGTGGTGCAGATATCCGCTCCCTCCATTATTATGTGGCAGATATCCGCTCCCTCCATTATTGTGTGGCAGATATCGGCTCCCTCCATTATTGTGTGGCAGATATCCGCTCCCTCCTTTATTGTGTGGCAGATATTGGCTCCCTCCATTATTGTGGTGCAGATATCCGCTCCCTCCATTATTGTGGTGCAGATATCCGCTCCCTCCATTATTATGTGGCAGATATCAGCTCCCTCCATTATTGTGTGGCAGATATCCGCTCCCTCCATTATTGTGTGGCAGATATCCGCTCCCTCCATTATTGTGTGGCAGATATCCGCTCCCTCCATTATTGTGTGGCAGATATCCGCTCCATCCATTATTGTGTGGCAGATATCCGCTCCCTCCATTATTGTGTGGCAGATATCCGCTCCCTCCATTATTGTGTGGCAGATATCCGCTCCCTCCATTATTGTGTGGCAGATATCCGCTCCCTCCATTATTGTGTGGCAGATATCCGCTCCCTCCTTTATTGTGTGGCAGATATCGGCTCCCTCCATTATTGTGGTGCAGATATCCGCTCCCTCCATTGTTGTGGTGCAGATATCCGCTCCCTCCATTATTGTGTGGCAGATATCCGCTCCCTCCAGTATTGTGGTGCAGATATCTGCTCCCTCCATTATTGTGTGGCAGATATCCGCTCCCTCCAGTATTGTGGTGCAGATATCTGCTCCCTCCATTATTGTGTGGCAGATATTGGCTCCCTCCATTATTGTGTGGCAGATATCCGCTCCCTCCATTATTGTGTGGCAGATATCCGCTCCCTCCATTGTTGTGTGGCAGATATCCGCTCCCTCCATTATTGTGTGGCAGATATCCGCTCCCTCCATTATTGTGTGGCAGATATCCGCTCCCTCCATTATTGTGTGGCAGATATCCGCTCCCTCCATTATTGTGGTGCAGATATCCGCTCCCTCCATTATTGTGTGGCAGATATCCGCTCCCTTCATTATTGTGTGGCAGATATCCGCTCCCTCCATTATTGTGTGGCAGATATCCGCTCCCTCCATTATTGTGTGGCAGATATCCGCTCCCTCCATTATTGTGTGGCAGATATCCGCTCCCTCCATTATTGTGTGGCAGATATCCGCTCCCTCCATTATTGTGTGGCAGATATCCGCTCCCTCCATTATTGTGTGGCAGATATCCGTTCCCTCCATTATTGTTGTGCAGATATCCGTTCCCTCCATTATTGTGGTGCAAATATCCGCTCCCTCCATTATTGTGTGGCAGATATCCGCTCCCTCCATTATTGTGTGGCAGATATCCGCTCCCTCCAGTATTGTGGTGCAGATATCTGCTCCCTCCATTATTGTGTGGCAGATATCCGCTCCCTCCATTATTGTGGTGCAGATATCCGCTCCCTCCATTATTGTGGTGCAGATATCCGCTCCCTCCATTATTGTGTGGCAGATATCCGCTCCCTCCATTATTGTGTGGCAGATATCCGCTCCCTCCATTATTGTGTGGCAGATATCCGCTCCCTCCATTATTGTGGTGCAGATATCCGCTCCCTCCATTATTGTGTGGCAGATATCCGCTCCCTCCATTATTGTGTGGCAGATATCCGCTCCCTCCATTATTGTGTGGCAGATATCCGCTCCCTCCATTATTGTGTGGCAGATATCCGCTCCCTCCATTATTGTGTGGCAGATATCGGCTCCCTCCATTATTGTGTGGCAGATATCGGCTCCCTCCATTATTGTGTGGCAGATATCCGTTCCCTCCATTATTGTGGTGCAGATATCCGCTCCCTCCATTATTGTGTGGCAGATATCCGCTCCCTCCAGTATTGTGGTGCAGATATCTGCTCCCTCCATTATTGTGTGGCAGATATCCGCTCCCTCCAGTATTGTGGTGCAGATATCCGCTCCCTCCATTATTGTGGTGCAGATATCCGCTCCCTCCATTATTGTGGTGCAGATATCCGCTCCCTCCATTATTGTGGTGCAGATATCCGCTCCCTCCATTATTGTGTGGCAGATATCCGCTCCCTCCATTATTGTGTGGCAGATATTGGCTCCCTCCATTATTGTGTGGCAGATATCCGCTCCCTCCATTATTGTGTGGCAGATATCCGCTCCCTCCATTATTATGTGGCAGATATCCGCTCCCTCCATTATTGTGTGGCAGATATCCGCTCCCTCCATTATTGTGTGGCAGATATCCGCTCCCTCCATTATTGTGTGGCAGATATCCGCTCCCTCCATTATTGTGTGGCAGATATCCGCTCCCTCCATTATTGTGTGGCAGATATCCGCTCCCTCCATTATTGTGTGGCAGATATCCGCTCCCTCCATTATTGTGTGGCAGATATCCGTTCCCTCCATTATTGTTTTGCAGATATCCGTTCCCTCCATTATTGTGGTGCAAATATCCGCTCCCTCCATTATTGTGTGGCAGATATCCGCTCCCTCCATTATTGTGTGGCAGATATCCGCTCCCTCCAGTATTGTGGTGCAGATATCTGCTCCCTCCATTATTGTGTGGCAGATATCCGCTCCCTCCATTATTGTGGTGCAGATATCCGCTCCCTCCATTATTGTGGTGCAGATATCCGCTCCCTCCATTATTGTGTGGCAGATATCCGCTCCCTCCATTATTGTGTGGCAGATATCCGCTCCCTCCATTATTGTGTGGCAGATATCCGCTCCCTCCATTATTGTGGTGCAGATATCCGCTCCCTCCATTATTGTGTGGCAGATATCCGCTCCCTCCATTATTGTGTGGCAGATATCCGCTCCCTCCATTATTGTGTGGCAGATATCCGCTCCCTCCATTATTGTGTGGCAGATATCCGCTCCCTCCATTATTGTGTGGCAGATATCCGCTCCCTCCATTATTGTGGTGCAGATATCCGCTCCCTCCATTATTGTGTGGCAGATATCCGCTCCCTCCAGTATTGTGGTGCAGATATCTGCTCCCTCCATTATTGTGTGGCAGATATCCGCTCCCTCCAGTATTGTGGTGCAGATATCCGCTCCCTCCATTATTCTGGTGCAGATATCCGCTCCCTCCATTATTGTGTGGCAGATATCCGCTCCCTCCATTATTGTGTGGCAGATATTGGCTCCCTCCATTATTGTGTAGCAGATATCCGCTCCCTCCATTATTGTGTGGCAGATATCCGCTCCCTCCATTGTTGTGTGGCAGATATCCGCTCCCTCCATTGTTGTGGTGCAGATATCCGCTCCCTCCATTATTGTGGTGCAGATATCCGCTCCCTCCATTATTGTGTGGCAGATATCCGCTCCCTCCATTATTGTGTGGCAGATATCCGCTCCCTCCATTATTGTGTGGCAGATATACGCTCCCTCCATTATTGTGTGGCAGATATCCGCTCCCTCCATTATTGTGTGGCAGATATCCGCTCCCTCCAGTATTGTGGTGCAGATATCTGCTCCCTCCATTATTGTGTGGCAGATATCCGCTCCCTCCAGTATTGTGGTGCAGATATCTGCTCCCTCCATTATTGTGTGGCAGATATCCGCTCCCTCCATTATTGTGTGGCAGATATCCGCTCCCTCCATTATTGTGTGGCAGATATCCGCTCCCTCCATTATTGTGTGGCAGATATCCGCTCCCTCCTTTATTGTGTGGCAGATATCGGCTCCCTCCATTATTGTGGTGCAGATATCCGCTCCCTCCATTATTGTGTGGCAGATATCCGCTCCCTCCATTATTGTGTGGCAGATATCCGCTCCCTCCAGTATTGTGGTGCAGATATCTGCTCCCTCCATTATTGTGTGGCAGATATCCGCTCCCTCCAGTATTGTGGTGCAGATATCTGCTCCCTCCATTATTGTGTGGCAGATATCCGCTCCCTCCAGTATTGTGGTGCAGATATCCGCTCCCTCCATTATTGTGTGGCAGATATCCGCTCCCTCCATTATTGTGTGGCAGATATCCGCTCCCTCCATTATTGTGGTGCAGATATCCGCTCCCTCCATTGTTGTGGTGCAGATATCCGCTCCCTCCATTATTGTGGTGCAGATATCCGCTCCCTCCATTATTGTGTGGCAGATATCGGCTCCCTCCATTATTGTGTGGCAGATATCCGCTCCCTCCTTTATTGTGTGGCAGATATTGGCTCCCCCCATTATTGTGGTGCAGATATCCGCTCCCTCCATTATTGTGGTGCAGATATCCGCTCCCTCCATTATTATGTGGCAGATATCAGCTCCCTCCATTATTGTGTGGCAGATATCCGCTCCCTCCATTATTGTGTGGCAGATATCCGCTCCCTCCATTGTTGTGGTGCAGATATCCGCTCCCTCCATTGTTGTGGTGCAGATATCCGCTCCCTCCATTATTGTGTGGCAGATATCCGCTCCCTCCATTATTGTGTGGCAGATATCCGCTCCCTCCATTATTGTGTGGCAGATATCCGCTCCCTCCATTATTGTGTGGCAGATATCCGCTCCCTCCATTATTGTGTGGCAGATATCCGCTCCCTCCATTATTGTGTGGCAGATATCCGCTCCCTCCATTATTGTGTGGCAGATATCCGCTCCCTCCTTTATTGTGTGGCAGATATCGGCTCCCTCCATTATTGTGGTGCAGATATCCGCTCCCTCCATTATTGTGTGGCAGATATCCGCTCCCTCCATTGTTGTGGTGCAGATATCCGCTCCCTCCATTATTGTGTGGCAGATATCCGCTCCCTCCAGTATTGTGGTGCAGATATCTGCTCCCTCCATTATTGTGTGGCAGATATCCGCTCCCTCCAGTATTGTGGTGCAGATATCCGCTCCCTCCATTATTGTGGTGCAGATATCCGCTCCCTCCATTATTGTGGTGCAGATATCCGCTCCCTCCATTATTGTGTGGCAGATATCCGCTCCCTCCATTATTGTGTGGCAGATATCCGCTCCCTCCATTATTGTGTGGCAGATATCCTCTCCCTCCATTGTTGTGGTGCAGATATCCGCTCCCTCCATTATTGTGGTGCAGATATCCGCTCCCTCCATTATTATGTGGCAGATATCCGCTCCCTCCATTATTGTGTGGTAAATATACGCTCCCTCCATTATTATGTGGCAGATATACGCTCCCTCCATTATTGTGTGGCAGATATCCGCTCCCTCCATTATTGTGTGGCAGATATCGGCTCCCTCCATTATTGTGGTGCAGATATCCGCTCTCTCCATTATTGTGGTGCAGATATCCGCTCCCTCCATTATTGTGTGGCAGATATCCGCTCCCTCCATTATTGGGGTGCAGATATCCGCTCCCTCCATTATTGTGTGGCAGATATCAGCTCTCTCCATTATTGTGTGGCAGGTATCCGCTCCCTCCATTATTGTGGTGCAGATATCCGCTCCCTCCATTATTGTGTGGCAGATATCAGCTCCCTCCATTATTGTGTGGCAGATATCCGCTCCCTCCATTATTGTGTGGCAGATATCCGCTCCCTCCATTGTTGTGGTGCAGATATCCGTTCCCTCCATTATTGTGGTGCAGATATCCGCTCCCTCCATTATTGTGTGGCAGATATCCGCTCCCTCCATTATTGTGTGGCAGATATCCGCTCCCTCCATTATTGTGTGACAGATATCCGCTCCCTCCATTATTGTGTGGCAGATATCCGCTCCCTCCATTATTGTGTGGCAGATATCCGCTCCCTCCATTATTGTGTGGCAGATATCCGCTCCCTCCATTATTGTGTGGCAGATATCCGCTCCCTCCATTGTTGTGTGGCAGATATCCGCTCCCTCCATTGTTGTGGTGCAGATATCCGCTCCCTCCATTATTGTGTGGCAGATATCCGCTCCCTCCATTATTGTGGTGCAGATATCGGCTCCCTCCATTATTGTGTCAGTCTTTACTGCAGTTGTTTTCATTGTATTCATGAGTCAGGCTGTTGCGGAACGTGTCACTTGTGCCCCCCATGTCTCCTGATTCCCGGTCCCCTCAATTCTTACCTTCAGAGAAAATACCACAGCGAGGGTGCCGAGGATCAGGTTGCAGCAGAGCAGGTTGGCGATGGAGCAGTACAGGTGATCCTTAATGGCCGGTTGATAAGGAACCACCATTTTTGGCTGGTCAGTCACCACAAAGAAAGAGGGCTGAGTTGAGCATGGTTGTGGTGGGTTCAGGGTGTATGGTGGGGGGCTGCAGGGGTTTCTCTCGGTCATTGGGTACACATTATAGGGAGGACATTCCGGGGGTCTGCGGGGGTCAATCTTGTCACTTTCTGGCTCAGTTGTCTCAATGTTTCTGTCCATTTTTCGGCCACGTCCTCGGGTTTCAGGAGAATGTCGTCCCAGATGAGGTCCTCGGTCCCTTCACGGTGGAGGATGACAGATCCTGGTCCTATATATGCAGGGAGGTGCCACCTTGTTAGACTTTCCAGTGATGACCAGGAAAATGTCTCTGGAAAATAACCCTAAAATCAACAAATTGAAGACGTCGAAGACCCTGATCTGTCATCGAACGGTTAAAGGCACCTGATGCTGAAAATGAGAACATTTGCACACGGCCCTGTCAATGGTGATCTGAATGGAACCACTGGCTGCGCACACACAGCACATAAAGGCTTACTGACAGATAATCAGTTGCCTCGTTCTGCAGCCATCTATGTAAAATGAAGTAAAGAGAATGAAAAAAGATAAACCATCCAAAATGTTTAATGAAGCCCAATAGTGAACGTTGATGGACGCCATTTTCAGGTCTCTTCAGAGATGCTCAGGTGGGTTTAGGTCAGGGCTCTGGCTGGGCCGGTCAGGAATGGTCACAGAGTTCTTCTGAAGCCGCTCCTTTGTTATTTTAGCTGTGTGCTTGGGGTCATTGTCTTGTTGGAAGGTGAAGCTTCAGCAAAGTCTGAGGTCCAGAGCATCTGGAAGAGGTTTTCTTCCAGGATATCTCTGTACTTGGCCGCATTAATCTTTCCTTCAATTGCAGTCAGTCGTCCTGTCCCTTCCCCATAGCACGGTGCTGCCTCCACCATGCTTCACTGTGGGAATTGTATTGGGCAGGTAATGAGCAGTGCCTGGTTTTCTCCACACATACAGATATATATTTAAAATTTCTTAACACCCAATGTAATGAACATATGAGGACCAATAAAGGCGGTAACACAATGTGGACACTGGCACCGCCTATACACACCCTGTCCATACGGACGCTGCCTGGTAGTGCGGTACCACCCCCAATAACGTGTCATTGTTTATACACGTGGGGGAATTCAGGGAGCTTGCCCACGCATGCGCACTCCAAACTTAGCTCTCAGAATCATATAATGTCTGGAGTAACAGCGCGCGTACCAGGGCCGGAAGGGGGGAAGGGGGGAAGGGGGGAGGGAAGGTGGGAAGAAAAGAAAGTTTGAGTACAGGCTAATCTGCCCAATCGCCACTATATCCATAAGTATAATTATAATAGGGGTGTTAATGAAACCTTCAGGGGATAATACAAAGGATAATGACACCACCTATACATATCCCTATAGTCACTGTACCACAGCGTCTTCCAGCAATGTGGATACAAACATACTTCCCAGAACAGGTATATATGTTATAGACATGTCTGTGTTACCACCCCGTGTATCAGGAGCATAGGGGGTTATAAAACGAAGGGCCCAACACATCCTACCAACAGAAATGGACGTGGAGCGGGGGCGCCCAAAACAGTTACGGCGTAAAACACTCCGTTGGTAGGTAGGAGCTAGATCCCATAGGGCTCTATAGGGACCCCATATATCAAAGCTCCTTCCCCCCCCCCCCTTTATTGGTCCTCATGTGTTCATTACATTGGGTGTTTAGAAATTTTAAATATATATCATTAAAGAATATTTTTAAGTGAATTTGAGGTTTTTTGTTTTCGCAATCCTATACTCTATTCGGATACACTGTACACGTTTTTCTCCACACATACAGCTTACAATTATTACCATGAAGTTCTATCTTCGTCTCTTCAGACCAGATAATCTTATTTCTCATTATCTGGGATCCTTCGTGTGTTTTTTGCAAACTCTATGCGGCTTTCATATGTCTTGCACTGAGGAGAGGCTTCCGTCAATCCACTCTGCTATAAAGGCCCGACTGGTGGAGGGTGCAGTGATAGTGACTTTGTGGAACTTTCTCCCATCTCCCTACTGTATCTCTGGAGCTCGGCCATAGTGATCTTGGGGTTCTTCTTTACCTCTCACCAAGGCTCTTCTCCCACGATTGCTCAGTTTGGCTGGACGGCCGGGTCTAGGAAGAGTTCTGCTGGTCCCAAACTTCTTCCATGTAAGGATTATGGAGGCCACTGTGCTCTTAGGAACCTTGAGTACTGCAGAAAGTCTTTTGTAACCTTGGCCAGATCTGTGCCTTGCCACATTTCTGTCTCTGAGCTCTTTGGGCAGTTCCTTTGACCTCATGACTCTCATTTGGTGTGACATGCATTGTGAGCTGTGAGGTCTTATATAGACAGGTGTGCGCCTTCCCAAATCACGTCCTATCAGTGTAATCACACACAGCTGGACTCCAATGAAGGAGGAGAACCATCTCAAGGAGGATCACAAGGAAAAGGACAGCGTGGGACTTACATATGAGTGCCTGAGCAAAGGGGCTGAATACTTATCACCATTTGTTATACTGAGCAAAGGGGCTGAATACTTTTCACCATGTGATATACTGAGCAAAGGGGCTGAATACTTTTCACCATGTGATATACTGAGCAAAGGGGCTGAATACTTATCACCATTTGTTATACTGAGCAAAGGGGCTGAATACTTATCACCATGTGATTTACTTAGCAAAGGGGCTGAATACTTATGACCATGTGATATACTGAGCAAAGGGGCTGAATACTTATAACCATCGGATATCTCAGGTTTTCTTGTTTTATAAATTTGCAAAAATGTCTACATTTCTGGGGTTTTTTTCCTGTCAAGAAGGGGGATGGGCGGACAGTGTACATTAATGAGAATTTACCAAATGGCTGCAATGAAACAAAGAGTGAAGAATTTAAAGGGGTCTGAATACTTTCCATACCCAGTGTATTACCGTACTATTCCTCCTCTCATCTATTACTATTAAATTCCTCATCATTTATTACTATTCCTCCTCTCATCTATTACTATTCCTCCTCTCATCTATTACTATTCCTCCTCTCATCTATTACTATTCCTCCTCTCATCTATTACTATTCCTCCTCTCATCTATTACTATTCCTCCTCTCATCTATTACTATTAAATTCCTCATCATTTATTACTATTCCTCCTCTCATCTATTACTATTCCTCCTCTCATCTATTACTATTCCTCCTCTCATCTATTACTATTCCTCCTCTCATCTATTACTATTCCTCCTCTCATCTATTACTATTCCTCCTCTCATCTATTACTATTCCTCCTCTCATCTATTATTATTCCTTCTCCCATCTATTACTATTCCTCCTCTCATCTATTACTATTCCTCCTTTCATCTATTACTATTCCTCCTCTCATCTATGACTATTCCTCCTCTCATCTATTACTATTCCTCCTCTCATCTATTACTATTCCTCCTCTCGTCTATTACTATTCCTCCTCTCATCTATTACTATTCCTCCTCTCATCTATTACTATTCCTCCTCTCATCTATTACTATTCCTCCTCTCATCTATTACTATTCCTCCTCTCATCTATGACTATTCCTCCTCTCATCTATTACTATTCCTCCTCTCGTCTATTACTATTCCTCCTCTCATCTATTACTATTCCTCCTCTCATCTATTACTATTCCTCCTCTCATCTATGACTATTCCTCCTCTCATCTATTACTATTCCTCCTCTCGTCTATTACTATTCCTCCTCTCATCTATTACTATTCCTCCTCTCATCTATTACTATTCCTCCTCTCATCTATTACTATTCCTCCTCTCATCTATTACTATTCCTCCTCTCATCTATGACTATTCCTCCTCTCATCTATTACTATTCCTCCTCTCGTCTATTACTATTCCTCCTCTCATCTATTACTATTCCTCCTCTCATCTATTACTATTCCTCCTCTCATCTATGACTATTCCTCCTCTCGTCTATTACTATTCCTCCTCTCATCTATTACTATTCCTCCTCTCATCTATTACTATTCCTCCTCTCATCTATTACTGTTCCTCCTCTCATCTATGACTATTCCTCCTCTCATCTATTACTATTCCTCCTCTCGTCTATTACTATTCCTCCTCTCATCTATGACTATTCCTCCTCTCATCTATGACTATTCCTCCTCTCATCTATTACTATTCCTCCTCTCATCTATTACTATTCCTCCTCTCATCTATTACTATTCCTCCTCTCATCTATTACTATTCCTCCTCTCATCTATTACTATTCCTCCTCTCATCTATTACTATTCCTCCTCTCATCTATTACTGTTCCTCCTCTCATCTATTACTATTCCTCTTCTCATCTATTACTATTCCTCCTCTCATCTATGACTATTCCTCCTCTCATCTATTACTATTCCTCCTCTCATCTATTACTATTCCTCTTCTCATCTATTACTATTCCTCTTCTCATCTATTACTATTCCTCCTCTCATCTATTATTATTCCTCCTCTCATCTATTACTATTCTTCCTCTCATCTATTACTATTCCTCCTCTCATCTATGACTATTCCTCCTCTCATCTATTATTATTCCTCCTCTCATCTATTACTATTCTTCCTCTCATCTATTACTATTCTTCCTCTCATCTATGACTATTCCTCCTCTCATCTATTACTATTCTTCCTCTCATCTATTACTATTCTTCCTCTCATCTATGACTATTCCTCCTCTCATCTATGACTATTCCTCCTCTCATCTATTACTATTCCTTCTCTCATCTATTACTATTCTTCCTCTCGTCTATTACTATTCCTCCTCTCATCTATTACTATTCCTCCTCTCATCTATTACTATTCTTCCTCTCATCTATTACTATTCTTCCTCTCATCTATGACTATTCCTCCTCTCATCTATGACTATTCCTCCTCTCATCTATTACTATTCCTTCTCTCATCTATTACTATTCTTCCTCTCATCTATGACTATTCCTCCTCTCATCTATTACTATTCCTCCTCTCATCTATTACTATTCTTCCTCTCATCTATTACTATTCCTCCTCTCATCTATTACTATTCCTCCTCTCATCTATTACTATTATTCCTCTCATCTATTACTATTCCTCCTCTCATCTATTACTATTCCTCCTCTCATCTATTACTATTCTTCCTCTCATCTATTACTATTCCTCCTCTCATCTATTACTATTCCTCCTCTCATCTATTACTATTCCTCCTCTCATCTATTACTATTCCTCCTCTCATCTATTATTATTCCTCCTCTCATCTATTACTATTCCTCCTCTCATCTATTACTGTTCCTCCTTTCATCTATTACTATTCCTCCTCTCATCTATTACTATTCCTCCTCTCATCTATCACTATTCCTCCTCTCATCTATTACTATTCCTCCTCTCATCTATTACTGTTCCTCCTCTCATCTATTACTATTCCTCCTCTCATCTATTACTATTCCTCTTCTCATCTATTACTATTCTTCCTCTCATCTATTACTATTCCTCCTCTCATCTATCACTATTCCTCTTCTCATCTATTACTATTCTTCCTCTCATCTATTACTATTCTTCCTCTCATCTATTACTATTCCTCTTCTCATCTATTACTATTCCTTCTCTCATCCATTACTATTCCTCCTCTCATCCATTACTATTCCTCCTCTCATCTATTACTGTTCCTCTTCTCATCTATTACTATTCCTCCTCTCATCTATTACTATTCCTCCTCTCATCTATTACTATTCCTCCTCTCATCTATTACTATTCCTCCTCTCATCTATTACTATTCCTCTTCTCATCTATTACTATTCCTCCTCTCATCTATTACTATTCCTCCTCTCATCTATTACTATTCCTCCTCTCATCTATTACTATTCCTCTTCTCATCTATTACTATTCCTCCTCTCATCTATTACTATTCCTCCTCTCATCTATTACTATTCCTCCTCTCATCTATTACTATTCCTCCTCTCATCTATTACTATTCCTCCTCTCATCTATTACTATTCCTCCTCTCATCTATTACTATTCCTCCTCTCATCTATTACTATTCCTCTTCTCATCTATTACTATTCCTCCTCTCATCTATTACTATTCCTCCTCTCATCTATTACTATTCCTCCTCTCATCTATTACTATTCCTCCTCTCATCTATTACTATTCCTCCTCTCATCTATTACTATTCCTCCTCTCATCTATTACTGTTCCTCCTCTCATCTATTACTATTCCTCCTCTCATCTATTACTATTCCTCTTCTCATCTATTACTATTCTTCCTCTCATCTATTACTATTCCTCCTCTCATCTATTACTATTCCTCCTCTCATCTATTACTATTCCTCTTCTCATCTATTACTATTCCTCCTCTCATCTATTACTATTCCTCCTCTCATCTATTACTATTCCTCTTCTCATCTATTACTATTCTTCCTCTCATCTATTACTATTCCTCCTTTCATCTATTACTATTCCTCCTCTCATCTATTACTATTCCTCTTCTCATCTATTACTATTCTTCCTCTCATCTATTACTATTCTTCCTCTCATCTATTACTATTCTTCCTCTCATCTATTACTATTCCTCTTCTCATCTATTACTATTCCTTCTCTCATCTATTACTATTCCTCCTCTCATCTATTACTATTCCTCCTCTCATCTATGACTATTCCTCCTCTCATCCATTACTATTCCTCCTCTCATCTATTACTGTTCCTCTTCTCATCTATTACTATTCCTCCTCTCATCTATTACTATTCCTCCTCTCATCTATTACTATTCCTCTTCTCATCTATTACTATTCCTCCTCTCATCTATTACTATTCCTCCTCTCATCTATTACTATTCCTCCTCTCATCTATTACTATTCCTCCTCTCATCTATTACTATTCCTCCTCTCATCTATCACTATTCCTCCTCTCATCTATTACTATTCCTCCTCTCATCTATTACTGTTCCTCCTCTCATCTATTACTATTCCTCCTCTCATCTATTACTATTCCTCTTCTCATCTATTACTATTCTTCCTCTCATCTATTACTATTCCTCCTCTCATCTATCACTATTCCTCTTCTCATCTATTACTATTCTTCCTCTCATCTATTACTATTCTTCCTCTCATCTATTACTATTCTTCCTCTCATCTATTACTATTCCTCTTCTCATCTATTACTATTCCTTCTCTCATCTATTACTATTCCTCCTCTCATCTATTACTATTCCTCCTCTCATCTATGACTATTCCTCCTCTCATCCATTACTATTCCTCCTCTCATCTATTACTGTTCCTCTTCTCATCTATTACTATTCCTCCTCTCATCTATTACTATTCCTCCTCTCATCTATTACTATTCCTCCTCTCATCTATTACTATTCCTCCTCTCATCTATTACTATTCCTCTTCTCATCTATTACTATTCCTCCTCTCATCTATTACTATTCCTCCTCTCATCTATTACTATTCCTCCTCTCATCTATTACTATTCCTCCTCTCATCTATTACTATTCTTCCTCTCATCTATTACTATTCTTCCTCTCATCTATTACTATTCCTCTTCTCATCTATTACTATTCCTTCTCTCATCTATTACTATTCCTCCTCTCATCTATTACTATTCCTCCTCTCATCTATGACTATTCCTCCTCTCATCCATTACTATTCCTCCTCTCATCTATTACTGTTCCTCTTCTCATCTATTACTATTCCTCCTCTCATCTATTACTATTCCTCCTCTCATCTATTACTATTCCTCCTCTCATCTATTACTATTCCTCCTCTCATCTATTACTATTCCTCTTCTCATCTATTACTATTCCTCCTCTCATCTATTACTATTCCTCCTCTCATCTATTACTATTCATCCTCTCATCTATTACTATTCCTCCTCTCATCTATTACTATTCCTCTTCTCATCTATTACTGTTCCTCTTCTCATCTATTACTATTCCTCCTCTCATCTATTACTATTCCTCCTCTCATCTATTACTATTCCTCCTCTCATCTATTACTATTCCTCCTCTCATCTATTACTATTCCTCTTCTCATCTATTACTATTCCTCCTCTCATCTATTACTATTCCTCCTCTCATCTATTACTATTCCTCCTCTCATCTATTACTATTCCTCCTCTCATCTATTACTATTCCTCCTCTCATCTATTACTATTCCTCTTCTCATCTATTACTATTCCTCCTCTCATCTATTACTATTCCTCCTCTCATCTATTACTATTCCTCCTCTCATCTATTACTATTCCTCCTCTCATCTATTACTATTCTTCCTCTCATCTATTACTATTCTTCCTCTCATCTATGACTATTCCTCCTCTCATCTATGACTATTCCTCCTCTCATCTATTACTATTCCTTCTCTCATCTATTACTATTCTTCCTCTCATCTATGACTATTCCTCCTCTCATCTATTACTATTCCTCCTCTCATCTATTACTATTCTTCCTCTCATCTATTACTATTCCTCCTCTCATCTATTACTATTCTTCCTCTCATCTATTACTATTCCTCCTCTCATCTATTACTATTCCTCCTCTCATCTATTACTATTCCTCCTCTCATCTATTACTATTCTTCCTCTCATCTATTACTATTCCTCCTCTCATCTATTACTATTCCTCCTCTCATCTATTACTATTCTTCCTCTCATCTATTACTATTCCTCCTCTCATCTATTACTATTCCTCCTTTCATCTATTACTATTCCTCCTCTCATCTATTACTATTCCTCTTCTCATCTATTACTATTCCTCCTCTCATCTATTACTATTCCTCCTCTCATCTATTACTATTCCTCTTCTCATCTATTACTATTCCTCCTCTCATCTATTACTATTCCTCCTCTCATCTATTACTATTCCTCCTCTCATCTATTACTATTCTTCCTCTCATCTATTACTATTCCTCCTCTCATCTATTACTATTCCTCCTCTCATCTATTACTATTCTTCCTCTCATCTATTACTATTCCTCCTCTCATCTATTACTATTCCTCCTTTCATCTATTACTATTCCTCCTCTCATCTATTACTATTCCTCTTCTCATCTATTACTATTCCTCCTCTCATCTATTACTATTCCTCCTCTCATCTATTACTATTCCTCTTCTCATCTATTACTATTCCTCCTCTCATCTATTACTATTCCTCCTCTCATCTATTACTATTCCTCCTCTCATCTATTACTATTCTTCCTCTCATCTATTACTATTCCTCCTCTCATCTATTACTATTCCTCCTTTCATCTATTACTATTCCTCCTCTCATCTATTACTATTCCTCTTCTCATCTATTACTATTCCTCCTCTCATCTATTACTATTCCTCCTCTCATCTATTACTATTCCTCCTCTCATCTATTACTATTCCTCCTCTCATCTATTACTATTCCTCCTCTCATCCATTACTATTCCTCCTCTCATCTATTACTGTTCCTCCTCTCATCTATTACTATTCCTCCTCTCATCTATTACTATTCCTCCTCTCATCTATTACTATTCCTCCTCTCATCTATTACTATTCCTCTTCTCATCTATTACTATTCCTCCTCTCATCTATTACTATTCCTCCTCTCATCTATGACTATTCCTCCTCTCATCTATTACTATTCCTCCTCTCATCTATTACTATTCTTCCTCTCATCTATTACTATTCCTCCTCTCATCTATTACTATTCTTCCTCTCATCTATTACTATTCCTCCTCTCATCTATTACTATTCCTCCTCTCATCTATTACTATTCCTCCTCTCATCTATTACTATTCTTCCTCTCATCTATTACTATTCCTCCTCTCATCTATTACTATTCCTCTTCTCATCTATTACTATTCCTCCTCTCATCTATTACTATTCCTCCTCTCATCTATTACTATTCCTCCTCTCATCTATTACTATTCTTCCTCTCATCTATTACTATTCCTCCTCTCATCTATGACTATTCCTCCTCTCATCTATTACTATTCCTCCTCTCATCTATTACTATTCTTCCTCTCATCTATTACTATTCCTCCTCTCATCTATTACTATTCTTCCTCTCATCTATTACTATTCCTCCTCTCATCTATTACTATTCCTCCTCTCATCTATTACTATTCCTCCTCTCATCTATTACTATTCTTCCTCTCATCTATTACTATTCCTCCTCTCATCTATTACTATTCTTCCTCTCATCTATTACTATTCCTCCTCTCATCTATTACTATTCTTCCTCTCATCTATTACTATTCCTCCTCTCATCTATTACTATTCCTCCTTTCATCTATTACTATTCCTCCTCTCATCTATTACTATTCCTCTTCTCATCTATTACTATTCCTCCTCTCATCTATTACTATTCCTCCTCTCATCTATTACTATTCCTCTTCTCATCTATTACTATTCCTCCTCTCATCTATTACTATTCCTCCTCTCATCTATTACTATTCCTCCTCTCATCTATTACTATTCTTCCTCTCATCTATTACTATTCCTCCTCTCATCTATTACTATTCCTCCTTTCATCTATTACTATTCCTCCTCTCATCTATTACTATTCCTCTTCTCATCTATTACTATTCCTCCTCTCATCTATTACTATTCCTCCTCTCATCTATTACTATTCCTCCTCTCATCTATTACTATTCCTCCTCTCATCTATTACTATTCCTCCTCTCATCCATTACTATTCCTCCTCTCATCTATTACTGTTCCTCTTCTCATCTATTACTATTCCTCCTCTCATCTATTACTATTCCTCCTCTCATCTATTACTATTCCTCCTCTCATCTATTACTATTCCTCCTCTCATCTATTACTATTCCTCTTCTCATCTATTACTATTCCTCCTCTCATCTATTACTATTCCTCCTCTCATCTATTACTATTCCTCCTCTCATCTATTACTATTCCTCCTCTCATCTATTACTATTCCTCCTCTCATCTATTACTGTTCCTCCTCTCATCTATTACTATTCTTTCTCTTATCTATTACTATTCCTCCTCTCATCTATTACTATTCCTCCTCTCATCTATTACTATTCCTCCTCTCATCTATTACTATTCCTTCTCTCATTTATTATTTTTCCTCCTCTCATCTATTACTATTCTTTCTCTTATCTATTACTATTCCTCCTCTCATCTATTACTATTCCTCCTCTCATCTATTACTATTCTTCCTCTCATCTATTACTATTCCTTCTCTCATTTATTATTTTTCCTCCTCTCATCTATTACTATTCTTTCTCTTATCTATTACTATTCCTCCTCTCATCTATTACTATTCCTCCTCTAATCTATTACTATTCCTCCTCTCATCTATTACTATTCCTCCTCTCATCTATTACTATTCCTCCTCTCATCTATTACTATTCCTCCTCTCATCTATTACTATTCCTCCTCTCATCTATTACTATTCCTCCTCTCATCTATTACTGTTCCTCCTCTCATCTATTACTATTCCTCCTCTCATCTATTACTATTCCTCCTCTCATTTATTACTATTCATCCTTTCATCTATTAGTATTCCTCCTCTCATCTATTACTATTCCTCCTCTCATCTATTACTATTCCTCCTCTCATCTATTACTATTCCTCCTCTCGTCTATTACTATTCCTCCTCTCATCTATTACTGTTCCTCCTCTCATCTATTACTATTCCTCCTCTCATCTATTACTATTCCTCCTCTCATCTATTACTATTCCTCTTCTCATCTATTACTATTCCTCCTCTCATCTATTACTATTCCTCTTCTCATCTATTACTATTCTTCCTCTCATCTATTACTGTTCCTCCTCTCATCTATTACTATTCCTCCTCTCATCTATTACTATTCCTCCTTTCATCTATTACTGTTCCTCCTCTCATCTATTACTATTCCTCCTCTCATCTATTACTATTCCTCCTCTCATCTATTACTATTCCTCCTCTCATCTATTACTGTTCCTCCTCTCATCTATTACTATTCCTCCTCTCATCTATTACTATTCCTCCTCTCATCTATTACTATTCCTCCTCTCATCTATTACTGTTCTTCCTCTCATCTATTACTATTCCTCCTCTCATTTATTACTATTCATCCTTTCATCTATTAGTATTCCTCCTCTCATCTATTACTATTCCTCCTCTCATCTATTACTATTCCTCCTCTCATTTATTACTATTCATCATTTCATCTATTACTATTCCTCCTCTCATCTATTACTATTCCTCCTCTCGTCTATTACTATTCCTCCTCTCATCTATTACTGTTCCTCCTCTCATCTATTACTATTCCTCCTCTCATCTATTACTATTCCTCTTCTCATCTATTACTATTCTTCCTCTCATCTATTACTATTCCTTCTCTCATTTATTATTTTTCCTCCTCTCATCTATTACTATTCTTTCTCTTATCTATTACTATTCCTCCTCTCATCTATTACTATTCTTCCTCTCATCTATTACTATTCCTCCTCTCATCTATTACTATTCCTCCTCTCATCTATTACTGTTCCTCCTCTCATCTATTACTATTCCTCCTCTCATTTATTACTATTCATCCTTTCATCTATTAGTATTCCTCCTCTCATCTATTACTATTCCTCCTCTCATCTATTACTATTCCTCCTCTCATTTATTACTATTCATCATTTCATCTATTACTATTCCTCCTCTCATCTATTACTATTCCTCCTCTCGTCTATTACTATTCCTCCTCTCATCTATTACTGTTCCTCCTCTCATCTATTACTATTCCTCCTCTCATCTATTATTATTCCTCCTCTCATCTATTACTATTCCTCCTCTCATCTATTACTATTCCTCTTCTCATCTATTACTATTCCTCCTCTCATCTATTACTATTCCTCTTCTCATCTATTACTATTCTTCCTCTCATCTATTACTATTCCTTCTCTCATTTATTATTTTTCCTCCTCTCATCTATTACTATTCTTTCTCTTATCTATTACAATTCCTCCTCTCATTTATTACTATTCATCCTTTCATCTATTACTATTCCTCCTCTCATCTGTTACTATTCCTCCTCTCATCTATTACTATTCCTCTTCTCATCTATTACTATTCCTCTTCTCATCTATTACTGTTCCTCCTCACATCTATTACTATTCCTCCTCTCATCTATGACTATTCCTCCTCTCATCTATTACTATTCCTACTCCCATCTATTACTATTCCTACTCCCATCTATGACTATTCCTCCTCTCATCTATTACTATTCCTCCTCTCATCTATTACTATTCCTCCTTTCATCTATTACTATTCCTACTCCCATCTATTACTATTCCTCCTCTCATCTATTACTGTTCCTCCTTTCATCTATTACTATTCCTCCTTTCATCTATTACTATTCCTCCTTTCATCTATTACTATTCATACTCCCATCTATTACTATTCCTCCTCTCATCTATTACTATTCCTCCTTTCATCTATTACTGTTCCTCCTCTCATCTATTACTATTCCTCCTTTCATCTATTATTATTCCTCCTCTCATCTATTACTATTCCTCCTTTCATCTATTACTGTTCCTCCTCTCATCTATTACTATTCCTCCTTTCATCTATTATTATTCCTCCTCTCATCTATTATTATTCCTCCTCTCATCTATTACTATTCCTCCTCTCATCTATTACTATTCCTCCTCTCATCTATTACTATTCCTCCTCTCATCTATTACTGTTCCTCCTCTCATCTATTACTATTCCTCCTCTCATCTATTACTGTTCCTCCTCTCATCTATTACTATTCCTCCTTTCATCTATTATTATTCCTCCTCTCATCTATTACTATTCCTCCTCTCATCTATTACTATTCCTCCTCTCATCTATTACTATTCCTCCTCTCATCTATTACTATTCCTCCTCTCATCTATTACTATTCCTCCTCTCATCTATTACTATTCCTCCTCTCATCTATTACTGTTCCTCCTCTCATCTATTACTATTCCTCCTCTCATCTATTTTTATTCCTCCTCTCATCTATTACTATTCCTCCTTTCATCTATTATTATTCCTCCTCTCATCTATTACTATTCCTCCTTTCATCTATTATTATTCCTCCTCTCATCTATTATTATTCCTCCTCTCATCTATTACTATTCCTCCTCTCATCTATTACTATTCTTCCTCTCATCTATTACTGTTCCTCCTCTCATCTATTACTATTCCTCCTTTCATCTATTATTATTCCTCCTCTCATCTATTACTATTCCTCCTCTCATCTATTACTATTCTTCCTCTCATCTATTACTGTTCCTCCTCTCATCTATTACTATTCCTCCTTTCATCTATTATTATTCCTCCTCTCATCTATTACTATTCCTCCTCTCATCTATTACTATTCCTCCTTTCATCTATTAGTATTCCTCCTCTCATCTATTACTATTCCTCCTTTCATCTATTACTATTCCTCCTCTCATCTATTATTATTCCTCCTCTCATCTATTACTATTCCTCCTCTCATCTATTACTATTCTTCCTCTCATCTATTACTGTTCCTCCTCTCATCTATTACTATTCCTCCTTTCATCTATTATTATTCCTCCTCTCATCTATTACTATTCCTCCTCTCATCTATTACTATTCCTCCTCTCATCTATTACTATTCCTCCTTTCATCTATTAGTATTCCTCCTCTCATCTATTACTATTCCTCCTTTCATCTATTACTATTCCTCCTCTCATCTATTAGTATTCCTCCTCTCATCTATTACTATTCCTCCTTTCATCTATTACTATTCCTCCTTTCATCTATTACTGTTCCTCCTCTCATCTATTACTGTTCCTCCTCTCATCTATTACTATTCCTCCTCTCATCTATTACTATTCCTCCTCTCATCTATTACTATTCCTCCTCTCATCTATTACTATTCCTCCTTTCATCTATTACTATTCATACTCCCATCTATTACTATTCCTCCTCTCATCTATTACTATTCCTCCTTTCATCTATTACTGTTCCTCCTCTCATCTATTACTATTCCTCCTTTCATCTATTATTATTCCTCCTCTCATCTATTACTATTCCTCCTTTCATCTATTACTGTTCCTCCTCTCATCTATTACTATTCCTCCTTTCATCTATTATTATTCCTCCTCTCATCTATTATTATTCCTCCTCTCATCTATTACTATTCCTCCTCTCATCTATTACTATTCCTCCTCTCATCTATTACTGTTCCTCCTCTCATCTATTACTATTCCTCCTCTCATCTATTACTGTTCCTCCTCTCATCTATTACTATTCCTCCTTTCATCTATTATTATTCCTCCTCTCATCTATTACTATTCCTCCTCTCATCTATTACTATTCCTCCTCTCATCTATTACTATTCCTCCTCTCATCTATTACTATTCCTCCTCTCATCTATTACTATTCCTCCTCTCATCTATTACTGTTCCTCCTCTCATCTATTACTATTCCTCCTCTCATCTATTTTTATTCCTCCTCTCATCTATTACTATTCCTCCTTTCATCTATTATTATTCCTCCTCTCATCTATTACTATTCCTCCTTTCATCTATTATTATTCCTCCTCTCATCTATTATTATTCCTCCTCTCATCTATTACTATTCCTCCTCTCATCTATTACTATTCTTCCTCTCATCTATTACTGTTCCTCCTCTCATCTATTACTATTCCTCCTTTCATCTATTATTATTCCTCCTCTCATCTATTACTATTCCTCCTCTCATCTATTACTATTCCTCCTTTCATCTATTACTATTCCTCCTCTCATCTATTACTATTCCTCCTTTCATCTATTATTATTCCTCCTCTCATCTATTATTATTCCTCCTTTCATCTATTACTGTTCCTCCTCTCATCTATTACTATTCCTCCTTTCATCTATTATTATTCCTCCTCTCATCTATTATTATTCCTCCTCTCATCTATTACTATTCCTCCTC
This sequence comes from Anomaloglossus baeobatrachus, assembly GCF_048569485.1. NCBI lineage: Eukaryota > Metazoa > Chordata > Amphibia > Anura > Aromobatidae > Anomaloglossus > Anomaloglossus baeobatrachus. Next base: position 8,750,061 of record NC_134363.1, read on the forward strand.
TCATCTATTACTATTCCTCCTCTCATCTATTACTGTTCCTCCTCTCATCTATTACTATTCCTCCTCTCATCTATTACTGTTCCTCCTCTCATCTATTACTATTCCTCCTTTCATCTATTATTATTCCTCCTCTCATCTATTACTATTCCTCCTCTCATCTATTACTATTCCTCCTCTCATCTATTACTATTCCTCCTCTCATCTATTACTATTCCTCCTCTCATCTATTACTATTCCTCCTCTCATCTATTACTATTCCTCCTCTCATCTATTACTGTTCCTCCTCTCATCTATTACTATTCCTCCTCTCATCTATTTTTATTCCTCCTCTCATCTATTACTATTCCTCCTTTCATCTATTATTATTCCTCCTCTCATCTATTACTATTCCTCCTTTCATCTATTATTATTCCTCCTCTCATCTATTATTATTCCTCCTCTCATCTATTACTATTCCTCCTCTCATCTATTACTATTCTTCCTCTCATCTATTACTGTTCCTCCTCTCATCTATTACTATTCCTCCTTTCATCTATTATTATTCCTCCTCTCATCTATTACTATTCCTCCTCTCATCTATTACTATTCCTCCTCTCATCTATTACTATTCCTCCTTTCATCTATTAGTATTCCGCCTCTCATCTATTACTATTCCTCCTTTCATCTATTACTATTCCTCCTCTCATCTATTATTATTCCTCCTCTCATCTATTACTATTCCTCCTCTCATCTATTACTATTCTTCCTCTCATCTATTACTGTTCCTCCTCTCATCTATTACTATTCCTCCTTTCATCTATTATTATTCCTCCTCTCATCTATTACTATTCCTCCTCTCATCTATTACTATTCCTCCTCTCATCTATTACTATTCCTCCTTTCATCTATTAGTATTCCTCCTCTCATCTATTACTATTCCTCCTTTCATCTATTACTATTCCTCCTTTCATCTATTACTGTTCCTCCTCTCATCTATTACTGTTCCTCCTCTCATCTATTACTATTCCTCCTCTCATCTATTACTATTCCTCCTCTCATCTATTACTATTCCTCCTCTCATCTATTACTGTTCCTCCTCTCATCTATTACTATTCCTCCTCTCATCTATTACTATTCCTCCTTTCATCTATTACTATTCCTCCTCTCATCTATTACTGTTCCTCCTTTCATCTATTACTTTTCCTCCTCTCATCTATTATTGTTCCTCCTCTCATCTATTACTGTTCCTCCTCTCATCTATTACTATTCCTCCTTTCATCTATTACTATTCCTCCTTTCATCTATTAATTTTCCTCCTCTCATCTATTATTATTCCTCCTCTCATCTATTACTATTCCTCCTCTCATCTATTATTATTCCTCCTCTCATCTATTACTATTCCTCCTCTCATCTATTACTATTCCTCCTCTCATCTATTACTGTTCCTCCTCTCATCTATTACTATTCCTCCTCTCATCTATTACTATTCCTCCTTTCATCTATTACTGTTCCTCCTCTCATGTGTTACTATTAGTTCTAGTAACAGCAGATCTTTACATCAGAACAGCTCAAACCTCAGGACCACCCCTCCCCATTATCAGGAGGGCGAGCAGAGGACACTTTCACTTTCTTTCACGTCGCCCTCTTTGATGGATGGCAAATACGACAACATAAGCTGTTAAAGTCTGTACATTCAAACAGTATTATTTTTTTAAAGCTTATAAAACATTTCTCGCTTTCTTCCTTAAGAGCACAATAAGGAAATACAATGTGTCTTATCGGGAAAGGGCAAAAGTTCTTGCCGACAATAGTTGGATTTTTCTTCTTTTCTTCTTTCGTAACCTACAGACAATACAATATATGTACATTGCAAAATAAAAGAATTAATCCATCAGTGTCCGGTGCACAGACGCCTGGAGTGTTGTTACCAGGGACGTTTTGGCTTAAACATTCAGCTTTTACTTTCTGACATGAAATCTGAGGTCAGCGCCAAAATCCACAGCGCATTTCGCCCTACAATCCCTAAGAATACGGAAGCGGAACATTCGGGATCTAGTTATACATTTCCTCTTATGATTTATTTACAAAACATGTTTAAAAAAACAATGTAAAAAGATTCCTCCTCTCATCTATTACTATTTATCCTCTCATCTATTATTATTCCTCCTCTCATCAATTACTGTTCCTCCTCTCATCTATTACTATTCCTCCTCTCATCTATTATTATTCCTCCTCTCATCTATTACTATTCCTCCTCTCATCTATTACTATTCCTCCTCTCATCTATTATTATTCCTCCTCTCATCTATTACTATTCCTCCTCTCATCTATTACTGTTCCTCCTCTCATCTATTACTATTCCTCCTCTCATCTATTACTGTTCCTCCTCTCATCTATTACTATTCCTCCTCTCATCTATTACTATTCCTCCTCTCATCTATTACTATTCCTCCTCTCATCTATTATTATTCCTCCTCTCATCTATTACTATTCCTCCTCTCATCTATTACTGTTCCTCCTCTCATCTATTACTATTCCTCCTCTCATCTATTATTATTCCTCCTCTCATCTATTACTATTCCTCCTCTCATCTATTATTATTCCTCCTCTCATCTATTACTGTTCCTCCTCTCATCTATTATTATTCCTCCTCTCATCTATTACTATTCCTCCTCTCATCTATTACTGTTCCTCCTCTCATCTATTACTATTCCTCCTCTCATCTATTATTATTCCTCCTCTCATCTATTACTATTCCTCCTCTCATCTATTATTATTCCTCCTCTCATCTATTACTATTCCTCCTCTCATCTATTACTGTTCCTCCTCTCATCTATTATTATTCCTCCTCTCATCTATTACTATTCCTCCTCTCATCTATTATTATTCCTCCTCTCATCTATTACTGTTCCTCCTCTCATCTATTACTATTCCTCCTCTCATCTATTACTATTCCTCCTCTCATCTATTACTATTCCTCCTCTCATCTATTACTATTCCTCCTCTCATCTATTACTATTCCTCCTCTCATCTATTACTATTCTTCCTCTCATCTATTACTATTCCTCCTCTCATCTATTACTATTCCTCCTCTCATCTATTACTATTCCTCCTCTCATCTATTACTATTCCTCCTCTCATCTATTATTATTCCTCCTCTCATCTATTACTGTTCCTCCTCTCATCTATTACTATTCCTCCTCTCATCTATTACTGTTCCTCCTCTCATCTATTACTGTTCCCCCTCTCATCTATTACTATTCCTCCTCTCATCTATTACTATTCCTCCTCTCATCTATTACTATTCCTCCTCTCATCTATTACTATTCCTCCTCTCATCTATTACTATTCCTCCTCTCATCTATTACTATTCCTCCTCTCATCTATTACTATTCCTCCTCTCATCTATTACTATTCCTCTTCTCATCTATTACTATTCCTCCTCTCATCTATTACTATTCTTCCTCTCATCTATTACTATTCCTCCTCTCATCTATTACTATTCCTCCTCTCATCTATTACTATTCCTCCTCTCATCTATTACTATTCCTCCTCTCATCTATTATTATTCCTCCTCTCATCTATTACTGTTCCTCCTCTCATCTATTACTATTCCTCCTCTCATCTATTACTGTTCCTCCTCTCATCTATTACTGTTCCTCCTCTCATCTATTACTATTCCTCCTCTCATCTATTACTGTTCCTCCTCTCATCTATTACTGTTCCTCCTCTCATCTATTACTATTCCTCCTCTCATCTATTACTGTTCCTCCTCTCATCTATTACTGTTCCTCCTCTCATCTATTACTATTCCTCCTCTCATCTATTACTATTCCTCCTCTCATCTATTACTGTTCCTCTTCTCATCTATTACTATTCCTCCTCTCATCTATTATTATTCCTTCTCTCATCTATTACTGTTCCTCCTCTCATCTATTACTATTCCTCCTCTCATCTATTACTATTCCTCCTCTCATCTATTACTATTCCTCCTCTCATCTATTACTATTCCTCCTCTCATCTATTACTATTCCTCCTCTCATCTATTACTATTCCTCCTCTCATCTATTACTATTCCTCCTCTCATCTATTACTATTCCTCCTCTCATCTATTATTATTCCTCCTCTCATCTATCACTATTCCTCCTCTCATCTATTATTATTCCTTCTCTCATCTATTACTATTCCTCCTCTCATCTATTACTGTTCCTCTTCTCATCTATTACTATTCCTCCTCTCATCTATTACTGTTCCTCTTCTCATCTATTACTATTCCTCCTCTAATCTATTACTAATCCTCCTCTCATCTATTACTGTTCCTCCTCTCATCTATTACTATTCCTCCTCTCATCTATTACTGTTCCTCCTCTCATCTATTATTATTCCTCCTCTCATCTATTATTATTCCTTCTCCCATCTATTACTATTCCTCCTCTCATCTATTACTGTTCCTCCTCTCATCTATTACTATTCCTCCTCTCATCTATTATTATTCCTTCTCCCATCTATTACTATTCCTCCTCTCATCTATTACTGTTCCTCCTCTCATCTATTACTATTCCTCCTCTCATCTATTACTATTCCTCCTCTCATCTATTACTGTTCCTCCTCTCATCTATTATTATTCCTCCTCTCATCTATTACTATTCCTCCTCTCATCTATTATTATTCCTCCTCTCATCTATTACTGTTCCTCCTCTCATCTATTACTATTCCTCCTCTCATCTATTACTATTCCTCCTCTCATCTATTATTATTCCTCCTGTCATCTATTACTGTTCCTCCTCTCATCTATTACTATTCCTCCTCTCATCTATTACTATTCCTCCTCTCATCTATTACTATTCTTATTCTCATCTATTACTATTCCTCCTCTCATCTATTACTATTCCTCCTCTCATCTATTACTATTCCTCCTTTCATCTATTACTATTCCTCCTCTCATCTATTACTATTCCTCCTCTCATCTATTACTATTCTTATTCTCATCTATTACTATTCCTCCTCTCATCTAATACTATTCCTCTTCTCATCTATTACTGTTCCTCTTCTCATCTATTACTGTTCCTCCTCTCATCTATTACTATTCCTCTTCTCATCTATTACTATTCCTCCTCTCATCCATTACTGTTCCTCTTCTCATCTATTACTGTTCCTGCTCTCATCTATCACTATTCCTCCTCTCATCTATTACTATTCATCCTCTCATCCATTACTGTTCCTCCTCTCATCTATTACTGTTCCTCTTCTCATCTATTACTGTTCCTCCTCTCATCTATTACTATTCCTCTTCTCATCTATTACTATTCCTCCTCTCATCCATTACTGTTCCTCCTCTCATCTATTACTATTCCTCTTCTCATCTATTACTGTTCCTGCTCTCATCTATCACTATTCCTCCTCTCATCTATTACTATTCATCCTCTCATCTATTACTGTTCCTCCTCTCATCTATTACTATTCCTCTTCTCATCTATTACTGTTCCTCCTCTCATCTATTACTATTCCTCCTCTCATCTATTACTATTCCTCCTCTCATCTATTACTGTTCCTTCTCTCATCTATTACTATTCCTCTTCTTATCTATTACTGTTCCTCCTCTCATCTATTACTATTCTTCCTCTCATCTATTACTATTCCTCCTCTCATCTATTACTATTCCTCCTTTCATCTATTACTATTCCTCTTCTCATCTATTACTATTCCTCTTCTCATCTATTACTATTCCTCCTCTCATCTATTACTATTCCTCCTCTCATCTATTACTATTCCTCCTTTCATCTATTACTATTCCTCTTCTCATCTATTACTATTCCTCCTCTCATCAATTACTATTCCTCCTCTCATCTATTACTATTCCTCCTCTCATCTATTACTATTCTTCCTCTCATCTATTACTATTCCTCCTCTCATCTATTACTATTCCTCCTCTCATCCATTACTGTTCCTCCTCTCATCTATTACTATTCCTCCTCTCATCTATTACTATTCCTCCTCTCATCTATTACTATTCCTCCTTTCATCTATTACTATTCCTCTTCTCATCTATTACTATTCCTCTTCTCATCTATTACTATTCCTCCTCTCATCTATTACTATTCCTCCTCTCATCCATTACTGTTCCTCCTCTCATCTATTACTATTCTTCCTCTCATCTATTACTATTCCTCCTCTCATCTATTACTATTCCTCCTTTCATCTATTACTATTCCTCTTCTCATCTATTACTATTCCTCTTCTCATCTAATACTATTCCTCCTCTCATCTATTACTATTCCTCCTCTCATCTATTACTATTCCTCCTTTCATCTATTACTATTCCTCTTCTCATCTATTACTATTCCTCCTCTCATCTATTACTATTCCTCCTTTCATCTATTACTATTCTTCCTCTCATCTATTACTATTCCTCCTCTCATCTATTACTATTCCTCCTCTCATCTATTACTATTCCTCCTCTCATCTATTACTATTCCTCCTTTCATCTATTACTATTCCTCTTCTCATCCATTACTGTTCCTCCTCTCATCTATTACTATTCTTCCTCTCATCTATTACTATTCCTCCTCTCATCCAGTACTGTTCCTCCTCTCATCTATTACTATTCCTCCTCTCATCTATTACTATTCTTCCTCTCATCTATTACTATTCCTCCTCTCATCTATTACTATTCCTCCTCTCATCCATTACTTTTCCTCCTCTCATCTATTACTATTCTTCCTCTCATCTATTACTATTCCTCCTCTCATCTATTACTATTCCTCCTCTCATCCATTACTTTTCCTCCTCTCATCTATTACTATTCTTCCTCTCATCTATTACTATTCCTCCTCTCATCTATTACTATTCCTCCTCTCATCTATTACTATTCCTCCTTTCATCTATTACTATTCCTCTTCTCATCCATTACTGTTCCTCCTCTCATCTATTATTATTCCTCCTCTCATCTATTACTATTCCTCCTCTCATCCAGTACTGTTCCTCCTCTCATCTATTACTATTCCTCCTCTCATCTATTACTATTCTTCCTCTCATCTATTACTATTCCTCCTCTCATCTATTACTATTCCTCCTCTCATCCATTACTTTTCCTCCTCTCATCTATTACTATTCTTCCTCTCATCTATTACTATTCCTCCTCTCGTCTATTACTATTCCTCCTCTCGTCTATTACTATTCCTCCTCTCGTCTATTACTATTCCTCCTCTCATCTATTACTATTCCTCCTCTCATCTATTACTATTCCTCTTCTCATCTATTACTATTCCTCCTCTCATCTATTACTATTCCTCCTCTCATCTATTACTATTCCTCCTCTCATCTATTACTATTCCTCTTCTCGTCTATTACTATTCCTCCTCTCGTCTATTACTATTCCTCCTCTCATCTATTATTGTTCCTCCTCTCATCTTTTACTATTCCTCCTCTCATCTATTACTATTCCTCCTCTCATCTTTTACTATTCCTCCTCTCATCTATTACTATTCCTCCTTTAATTTATTACTGTTCCTCCTCTCATCTATTACTATTAGTTCTAGTAACAGCAGATCTTTACATCAGAACAGCTCAATCTTCAGGACCACCCCTCCCCATGATCAGGAGGGCGAGCAGAGGACACTTTCACTTTCTTTCACATCGCCCTCTTTGATGGATAGCAAATACGACATGATAAGCTGTGAAAGTCTGTACATTCTTACTGGATTATATTTTTAAAGCTTATAAAACATTTCTCGCTTTCTTCCTTAAGAGCACAATAAGGAAATACAATTTGTCTTACCGGTAAAGGGCAAAAGTTCTTACAGACAATAGTTGGGTTTTTCTTCGTTTCTTCTTCCGTAACCTACAGACAATACAATATATGTACATTGCAAAATAAAAGAATTAATCAATGGGTGACCTGTGCACCGACGCCTGGAGTGTCGTTACCAGAGACATTGTGGCTTAAACATTCAGGTTTTACTTTCTGCCATGAAATCTGAGATCAGCGCCAAAATCCACAGTGCATTTCGCCCTACAATCCCTAAGAAAACGGAACATTCGGGATCTAGTTATACATTTCCTTTATGATCTATTTATAAAATAAGTTTAAAAAAACAATGTAAAACGATTTATTACAGAATGAAATTCAGGGACCGACGCGTTTTACAGCAGAATAAGCAATAAGGAAAAAGTGATAAACCGCTGAGTGAATGTGACCTAATGGAGACCCTGAGATCCGCCTCCAGCGTCTGATGAGGATTTCTCTTGGTGAGAAATTAAAAAAATAAATCTATTAACTTTCTGCCTCCCATTTTTATTTTTAAAATTTGGATTCTCCAGAATCTGATTTTTTTAATTCTATTTGTAAATATGTATTTGCAATTTCTTATTAATTATCGCTCATTACCTTTAATTGTATATTTCAATTTCTAAATCCTAAATATTAATTCTGTGCTCATTCATAGAATTACATTTCCATGTTTACATTTGTATCTTTTTGCATTTTCTTATTCACTTTCCGTCTTTTTATTCGTCATTATTGTGTTGTGATTCCCCATAAATCTATTTCAGGTTTATTATCACTTTTCATTTGCCTTCATAAAATAAATTATGGTTAAAAATTCCCCTTCACAATTTCCGTAACCGAGAATCAATGGGGAAAGGAAATGTGCTGATAGTGTGTTAACTGTTTATTCGCAAGGAGCGTGGACTCAGCAGCACAGAGTATTTCAGGAGAGGAGAGCACTGATCTTATAGGAGGTCACAGAGATACATAGAGGAAGGAGCAGGTCCCAGCAGCACAGAGTATTTCAGGAGAGGAGAGCGCTGATCTTATAGGAGGACACAGAGATACATAGAGGAAGGAGCAGATCTCAGCAGCACAGAGTATTTCAGAAGAGGAGAGAGCTGATCTTATGAGGACACAGAGATACATAGAGGAAGGAGCAGGTCCCAGCAGCACAGAATATTTCAGGAGAGGAGAGCGCTGATCTTATAGGACACAGAGATACATAGAGGAAGGAGCAGGTCTCAGCAGCACAGAGTATTTCAGGAGAGGAGAGCACTGATCTTATAGGAGGACACAGAGATACAGAGGAAGGAGCAGGTCTCAGCAGCACAGAGTATTTCAGGAGAGGAGAGAGCTGATCTTATAGGAGGACACAGAGATACATAGAGGAAGGAGCAGGTCCCAGCAGCACAGAGTATTTCAGGAGGAGAGCACTGATCCTACAGGAGGTCACAGACATAGACAGAGGAAGGAGCAGGTCCCAGCAGCATAGAGTATTTCAGGAGAGGAGAGCACTGATCTTATAAGGGGACACAGAGATACATAGAGGAAGGAGCAGGTCCCAGCAGCACAGAGTATTTCAGGAGAGGAGAGCGCTGATCTTATAGGACACAGAGATACATAGAGGAAGGAGCAGATCTCAGCAGCACAGAGTATTTCAGAAGAGGAGAGAGCTGATCTTATGAGGACACAGAGATACATAGAGGAAGGAGCAGGTCCCAGCAGCACAGAATATTTCAGGAGAGGAGAGCGCTGATCTTATAGGAGGACACAGAGATAGATAGAGGAAGGAGCAGGTCCCAGCAGCACAGAGTATTTCAGGAGAGGAGAGCGCTGATCTTATAGGAGGACACAGAGATACATAGAGGAAGGAGCAGGTCCCAGCAGCACAGAGTATTTCAGGAGAGGAGAGCGCTGATCTTATAGGACACATAGATACATAGAGGAAGGAGCAGGTCTCAGCAGCACAGAGTATTTCAGGAGAGGTGAGAGCTGATCTTATAGGAGGACACAGAGATACATAGAGGAAGGAGCAGGTCCCAGCAGCACAGAGTATTTCAGGAGGAGAGCACTGATCCTATAGGAGGACACAGAGATACAGAGGAAGGAGCAGGTCTCAGCAGCACAGAGTATTTCAGGAGAGGAGAGAGCTGATCTTATAGGACACAGAGATACATAGAGGAAGGAGCAGGTCCCAGCAGCACAGAGTATTTCAGGAGAGGAGAGCACTGATCTTATGAGGACACAGAGATGCATAGAGGAAGGAGCAGGTCCCAGCAGCACAGAGTATTTCAGGAGGAGAGCACTGATCCTATAGGAGGTGACAGAGATACACAGAGGAAGGAGCAGGTCCCAGCAGCACAGAGTATTTCAGGAGAGGAGAGCACTGATCTTATAGGAGGACACAGAGATACAGAGGAAGGAGCAGGTCCCAGCAGCACAGAGTATTTCAGGAGAGGAGAGCGCTGATCTTATAAAGGGACACAGAGATACATAGAGGAAGGAGCAGGTCCCAGCAGCACAGAGTATTTCAGGAGAGGAGAGCACTGATCTTATAAGGGGACACAGAGATACATAGAGGAAGGAGCAGGTCCCAGCAGCACAGAGTATTTCAGGAGAGGAGAGCGCTGATCTTATAGGACACAGAGATACATAGAGGAAGGAGCAGGTCTCAGCAGCACAGAGTATTTCAGGAGAGGAGAGAGCTGATCTTATAGGAGGACACAGAGATACATAGAGGAAGGAGCAGGTCCCAGCAGCACAGAGTATTTCAGGAGAGGAGAGCGCTGATCTTATAGGAGGACACAGATACATAGAGGAAGGAGCAGGTCTCAGCAGCACAGAGTATTTCAGGAGAGGAGAGCACTGATCTTATGAGGACACAGAGATGCATAGAGGAAGGAGCAGGTCCCAGCAGCACAGAGTATTTCAGGAGGAGAGCACTGATCCTATAGGAGGTGACAGAGATACACAGAGGAAGGAGCAGGTCCCAGCAGCACAGAGTATTTCAGGAGAGGAGAGCACTGATCTTATAGGAGGACACAGAGATACAGAGGAAGGAGCAGGTCCCAGCAGCACAGAGTATTTCAGGAGAGGAGAGCGCTGATCTTATAAAGGGACACAGAGATACATAGAGGAAGGAGCAGGTCCCAGCAGCACAGAGTATTTCAGGAGAGGAGAGCACTGATCTTATAAGGGGACACAGAGATACATAGAGGAAGGAGCATGTCCCAGCAGCACAGAGTATTTCAGGAGAGGAGAGCGCTGATCTTATAGGACACAGAGATACATAGAGGAAGGAGCAGGTCTCAGCAGCACAGAGTATTTCAGGAGAGGAGAGAGCTGATCTTATAGGAGGACACAGAGATACATAGAGGAAGGAGCAGGTCCCAGCAGCACAGAGTATTTCAGGAGAGGAGAGCGCTGATCTTATAGGAGGACACAGATACATAGAGGAAGGAGCAGGTCTCAGCAGCACAGAGTATTTCAGGAGAGGAGAGAGCTGATCTTATAGGAGGACACAGAGATACATAGAGGAAGGAGCAGGTCCCAGCAGCACAGAGTATTTCAGGAGGAGAGCACTGATCCTATAGGAGGTGACAGAGATACACAGAGGAAGGAGCAGGTCCCAGCAGCACAGAGTATTTCAGGAGAGAAGAGCACTGATCTTATAGGAGGACACAGAGATACAGAGGAAGGAGCAGGACCCAGCAGCACAGAGTATTTCAGGAGAGTAATGAATATACTTTTGATCATGTGTCTTATGTTTGTTCATATAATATATAATATCTGGAGGTCGCACAGCGGATTAGACTTTATTATGATCAGTTGGATACATTTTCCTCCGTGTACGAGGTTGCGTTTCCACCACCGCAGACAATTCTAAGAAATAAAAGCTAATATTAGGATATTTATTTTAAAATCTGAGTTTCCTGAATTTCTTCTTTATAGAGCACGAGAAGCATTGGTCCATATTGTCAACGATATTGTCACGCTCCCCGGGTCCTCACCCCCGTTCCCCGGCTCACCTGCCACGCTCTCCGCTCCCCAGTCACCGGATTCCGTCCGTCCCAGGGCTCCGGGCCCCCGATCCCGGCGCCCGACAGCTTCCCTGGACCTGGCCGGCTCCCCTGCGTCCTCCTCGCAGCCTCCTTCCCTGGCTTCTGGCACCCGGGCGGCGCGCATGCGCATTAGGGCGCGCGCGCGGTCACTGACCCTTTCTTAAAGGGCCAGCGTCCATTAACAGGAAATGAGGTTGCACAGGTACAGGGTATATAGGGGGTCATTGTCCAAGGGGGCGGGGCCTGATCTTCGTGTTCCCTGAGCTAGGAGTCAGGTCTCTTGGTGTTTATGTGCCTGTACTCACCTATCTGTCTTTGTAGAGCCGTACCTGCCTCGCCATCCAGTCTGCCGTGTCCTGATCCCCGCACGCTGTCCGTCTGCCATCTGACAGTCCGTACCATCCCGGATCCCTGCGGTGACCCGTCATCTTGCTCCAGAGGTTCCGGACCCCGCCTGATATCACCTCGGCCTCCGAACCTGAGCTACGTCACCAAGACCACCTGCTGTGACTCCGTGGTCCCAGGGACTCCTCCGCTGCCTTCACTTGCACGGACTGTTCTACTGCCCATCAGTGCTTCAGCTGCCGGACTCCCTACCACCATCTCAGAGAGTTCGGTCCAGTGGATCCACCTCCTGGGTCTGCCCGACCGCCCGGCCGTGACAGATATCCGTCCGTGTCGTCTCTGATATCCGTCCGTGTCGTCTCCGATATTTGTCCATTGATACATTTGAAGGATTGTCACATACGCAAAGTTTCGGTCTCCCGAGCAGCAGATTTGTGTCGTCTCCGATGTCTATAGTTTCACATTAAAGTATGTGACGCAGACTATCCAGACAATGTATACACAGATGCCGACTCCCAATGATCTATTGTTCCAGGAGTAAGCGGCGCTGGAGTAACGCGCGGCTGAAACCGGATCCCCATGAGCGTTCGCTTCCCGAGTCTGGAGGGAAAAGAAACATCGGGAATGGAGGTTAATTCTACCGCTCTTCTGAAAAATCACGTGACATCAGGTCTTCAAGTTTGCAGAAAACCTTGATTTTGAAATATCTCATAAAAAACCTGCACTGTGTGAACAGATCCTTAAAGTTTGGTAACTTTCAACAGATTTTTTTCGTTAAATTTCCAATTATGTTCAGTATCGAGATCTTGTTACAATGTATCCAGTGTGAACAATCCTTAGAGGTTATCAGCCAGATAGGGTCAGACTGGAGCTACACCAGACGAGCAACGCAGCAGTGTTTGGGCTGGGGTGGGGCCACCAGAGGATTCTCCGGCTCTCCGGTGGGCCAGTCCGACCTCACACCCAGACTCCTCCAGACTGATACATTGTAACAAACTATTAGTTCAGGAGAGGTCACTCAGGTGTTGATGTGTTTAGCTCAGAATCTAGAAAGGATGCAATTGTAACAAAGCCTCAAACATCGGGATTGACAATAATACTGGAATTTAAGGCATTAACAACATTTCCACTGGACAGATGATAAATGTGTGATCGGTGATCCCCAACACCCACAAGAACGGGGGCCACAGTCGCCTGAGTAAAGGGAGCAACAATGGATCCACAAATGGGACAGATCTGCTGTCAAAGTCCCAGTATTCACCTCATCTGTAGACTGGCGATATGTGTAATTTATAGTTCAACTTATACAGTGATATGCAAAAGTTTGGACACCCCTGGTCAAAATTACTGTTATTGGGAACAGTTAAGCAAGTTTAAGATGAAATGATCTCTGAAAGAAAAAAAATATATATTTTCATCCTTTATATTTTAAAAATGAACAAATGATCCAGTGCAAAAGTTTGGGCACCCTTGTAGATTCGTGAGCTCAGATAACTTTGACCAAGGTTTCAGACCTTACTTAGACTGTTAGGGTTATGTCTTGTTCACTATCATCAGGTGATGCAAATTTTACAGCTTTATAAAAACCCGGAATCCTCTAACCTTGTGCCAAAAATCAGCAGCCATGGGTTCTTCTAAGCAGCTGCCTAGCACTCTGAAAATGGAGGAGGCCACAAAGCAGGTGAAGAATATAAGAAAATAGCAAAGTGTTTTCACGTTTCCCTTTAATCAGTTTGAAATATAATTAAGTAATGGCCGTTACCAGGAACAGTGGAGGTCAAGATAAGGCCTGGAAGACCAAGCAACATTTCTATGAGAGCTGCTGGTAGGATTACTAGAGAGGCAAATCAGAGCCCCTGCCTGACTGCAAAAGACCTCCAGGAAGAATTAGCAGACTCTGGAGTTGTGGTACATTGTTCTACTGTTCAGAGACACCTGCATAAATATTTCCTCCATGGAAGAGTGATCAGAAGAAAACCTCCTGCGTCCTCACCATAAAATTCAGCCTCAGAAGTCTGCGAAAGAAAATCTAAACAAATCTGATGCATTCTGGAGACAAGTCCTGTGGATCAATAAGGATAAAACAGAACTCTGTGGCCACAATTATCAAAGGTGTCTGTGGAGAAAAAGGGCACAGAATTTCAGGAACAGAATATCTCGCCAACCATTAAGCATGGGAGTGGATCAATCATGCTTAGGGGTTGTGTTGCAGCCAATGGCACAGGGAACATTTCATCGGTGGAGGGAAGAATGGATTCAATGAAATTTCACCAAATTCTCGATGCAAAACATAACACCATCTGTAAAAAAGGTGAAGGCGGAAAGATGTGAAAAAAAGGAGAAAAGAGGAGAAAAGAGGATGGCTTCTACAAATGGATAATGATCCTAAACACAAGTCAAAATCCACAATAGACGACCTCAAAAGGCACAAGCTGAAGGTGTTACAATGGCCTCACAGTCCCCTGATCTGAACATCATTGAAAATGTAGCTAGACATCAAAAGAGCAGATCATGCAAGACGAGCCAGAAATCTCACAGAACTGGAAGACGCCTCCAAGGAAGAGCAGAACATGCAAAATAAGCCAGGAATCTGACAGAACTGGAAGATGTCTCCAAGGAAGAGCAGTGCAAGCAAGACGAGCCAGGAACCTCACAGAACTGGAAGACGTCTCCAAGGAAGAGCAGTGCAAGCAAGACGAGCCAGGAGTCTACAGAACTGGAAGACGTCTCCAACGAAGAGCAGTGCAAGCAAGACGAGCCAGGAACCTCACAGAACTGGAAGACGTCTCCAAGGAAGAGCAGAGCATGCAAGACGAGCCAGGAATCTCACAGAACTGGAAGACGTCTCCAAGGAGGAGCAGTGCATGCAAGACGAGCCAGGAATCTCACAGAACTGGAAGACGTCTCCAAGGAAGAGCAATGCATGCAAGACGAGCCATGAATCTCACAGAACTGGAAGACGTCTCCAAGGAATAGCAATGCATGCAAGACGAGCCAGGAATCTCACAGAACTGGAAGACATCTCCAAAGAAGAATGGAGGAAAATCCCTCAAATAAGAATTCAAAGTCTCATGGCTACTACAAAAAGTATTTACAAGCTGTGATACTTGCTAAAAGGGGCACTACTTGGTACTAACCATGCAGGGTGCTCAAACTTTGGCATCAGCCAAATTCCTTTTACAGAGGAAATGTGTCATCTGAAACTTTATGCCTTTTAGAGATTAGTTCATCTTCAACTTGTCTGTTTACAATTACAGTAATTTTGACGAGGGGTGCCCAAACTTTTACATGCCACTGTATAACACCTTTAGTATCCTAGACTGTCAAGGATCAGGACCCATTATCTCCCCTAGACCACCAGGGACTTTGATATGAGTCCTGGCCACTACCTTAGATCACCAAGAATATTCGCATTAATCCCTCAACTTCTTTAAACCACAAGAATGTTTAGGTTTACTCTTCAGTCCCCTTGACCAGGTGGCCCTCACCCTCCCGAAGCCAGTTTATATGTGCCCTGTTGGTCAGGGGTGCGTACAGATATAAAACATAATCCGGTTAATATGTTCTTACCTTTATGGAGTTGAGGAGCGCCACAATCGCCAGTGGGAAGAAGCAGAATATTAAATTCAGGATGGATCTAGTCATATAATCTCGATAGACAACAAGCGGTACTATCAGTGTGGGCTGGGGGGCCACCACTACGGGGGCGATGATTGTCACATGATTGGAGATATCAGTTTGCATTACAGGGGGGTACCGGGGCATCTCCATCACTGAGTCCTCTCTGTGCACTGTATATGCTGTATACCTCTGCACGGCTCTGTATACCAGGCACGGCTCCTCTCTGTGCACTGTATACGCTGTATACCTCTGCACGGCTCTGTATACCGGGGACGGCTCCTCTCTATGACACCTGAGATTCTCACCAATCCTAGATCACTAGCAATAACCCAACCTGCGGCAATGGAGGATCATAAGGAAGTTACAAATTGGCATTTATGGTGGTTTCCAGTTTCATTGTGGAATGTTTGGCCATATTTTTTATATGTAAAAGGTGTCCGGCCCTTTAATTTAAAGGAAAGTGAGGTTAAAGGGGATGGATCACTTCTCACACAAGTGGCTCATATACTTTAATATGCTTTAGAGGCGTCCAGTTCTGCTATTGGGAGGGAATATGGTGAAAATCCCATCATAGTGGATGGCGTTGCACAGGTGCAGTACCGCTCGTCACCACCAGACGTCACCACTGCTCCTTCTTAGCACAGGTCAGAATTATTTCTCAGATACAGAGCGCCACCATGTGGTCAAATCATAGAAGTGCATGTCTCTAACAGTCATTCCATCATGATTACTGAAAATGAGGAGGAGCCCTGAAACCAGCGCCCCCCAAATTGGACCAGTGGCCAGTACACATGTAATATTGTAAGACTGTAAGAAAATTAGAAGTTTTAGAATATATTTCCCAGAAACTTCAATTGAAATCCTGACGACCCCGACAAATCCATCCATTGCCCAAAACCTGTACAAATCAGTAGACACGTGCAAGTGAGCAAATATGGGGGCTTTTAAGGAAACACACACACTCAGTCACCTCCTCCTAATGAGGCGAGTGCTGGAGGACACACATGCTCACTCTTCTCCATCTAATCAGCCGAGTGCTGGAGGACACACACGCTCAGTCACCTCCTCCTAATGAGTCGAGTACTGAAGGTCACCCATGCTCATTCACCTCCACCTAATGAGTCGAGTGCTGGAGGACACACATGCTCAGTCACCTCCATCTAATGAGCTGAGTGATGGAGGACACACATGCTCAGTCACCTTCTCCTAACGAGCCGAGTGCTGGAAGACACACACGCTCAGTCACCTCCAGCTAATGAGCCGAGTGCTGGAGGACACACACGCTCAGTCACCTCCACCTAATGAGCTGAGTAATGGAGGACACACATGCTCAGTCACCTCCTCCTAATCAGATGAGTGCTGGAGGACACACACGCTCAGTCACCTCCACTTAATGAGCTGAGTGCTGGAGGACACACACGTTCAGTCACCTCCACCTAATAAGCTGAGTGATGGAGGACACACATGCTCAGTCACCTCCAGATAATGAGCTGAGTGGTGGAGGACACACTTGCTCAGTCACCTCCTCCTAATCAGATGAGTGCTGGAGGACACACATGATCCAGTCACCTTCACATAATAACTGCTGGAGGACACACACGCTCAGTCACCTCCATTTAATGAGCTGAGTGGTAGAGGACACACACGCTCAGTCACCTCCACATAATGAGCTGAGTGATGGAGGACACACATGCTCAGTCACCTTCTCCTTATCAGATGAGTGCTGGAGGACACACACGCTCAGTCACCTCCATTTAATGAGTCGAGTGCTGGAGGACACACATGATCCAGTCACCTTCACATAATAAGATGAGTGCTGGAGGACACACACACTGAGTCACCTCTATATAATGAGCTGACTGCTGGAGGACACACACGCTCAGTCACCTCTATATAATGTTAAGGAATAACGTTTGGAACTCCATTCTATGTCTGAACTGGGTGCAAAAAACCTAAAAAACATCACTATGGGGAGATAAGGTATGCACTCCAGTGACTATGGAAGGGGAATACATGTAATAGCAGAAACTGCTGTGTGAATACTGACATGAAAAATTCAATAGCTATTTGTAAGAATGAAATGTGAAAAATGGAACCTGCATTACTGCCATGAATATATGAATAAAGAGAAATTTAGCTACTGAATTGATCAATGCAGAAGAGCCCCAACACTACGCCAAAGTATTTCTCTACGTTGGGGTCCCTAGCTTGTGTGTGTCCTCTCATGCAGTTAAAAAACTTACCGTGTATGGGACGCTGAGACCCAGGCTATATATGCGTATAATGTGGATTGGCAATAGGTGTGTATGGGGAGGGTTTTTTGCACCCAGTTCAGACATAGAATGGAGTTCCAAACGTTATTCCTTAATGTTAGTAGTTTTTCGTTTGTGAACCCTCCCCATACACACCTATTGCCAATCCACATTATACGCATATATAGCCTGGGTCTCAGCTTCCCATACACGGTAAGTTTTTTAACTGCATGAGAGGACACACACAAGCTAGGGACCCCAACGTAGAGAAATACTTTGGCGTAGTGTTGGGGCTCTTCTGCATTGATCAATTCAGTAGCTAAATTTCTCTTTATTCATATATTCATGGCAGTAATGCAGGTTCCATTTTTCACATTTCATTCTTACAAATAGCTATTGGATTTTTCAAGTCAGTATTCACACAGCAGTTTCTGCTATTCCATGTATTCCCCTTCCATAGTCACTGGTGTGCATACCTCTATATAATGAGCTGACTGCTGGAGGACACACACGCTCAGTCACCTCCACCTAATTAGATGAATGCTGTAGGACACACACGCTCAGTCACCTGCACCTCAGATTGCTTCTTATTACTGTCTGCCAGGGAAAAGGGCAAACGCCATATTAGATAAACCCCCCGTGTTCAGGATTTTTGCTTCTATGAATCACATTTCAAGTTCTATAAAAAGTAAAGATGTATTTATTTATTTATTTGTTTACTTATTTCATGTACTGATTTGTAGAAATGTTTTTAAAACATTTTTAATAATTAATTACAGTTATTTTCTAAGCGATGATCTCGCACATTAGGGGAGTTTTATCTGCGATTGCTAATACTTATAGAATGATTCGGGCACTTTATATCTTTACTTCCATTTTCTGTCTCTTTGTTTTCTCCTTTTCTTCTTATTTGGAGGTTTCTTGTAGTTTCTTATTAGGCTTTGACTTTTCCTCCAACTTCTACTGTTCCTCCCACTGATGTTATAGGAGGACACAGAGGTACATAGAGGAAAGTGCAGGTCCCAGCAGCACAGAGTATTTCAGGAGAGGAGAGCACTGATCTTATAGGAGGACACAGAGGTACATAGAGGAAAGTGCAGGTCCCAGCAGCACAGAGTATTTCAGGAGAGGAGAGCACTGATCTTATAGGAGGACACAGAGATACATAGAGGAAGGAGCAGGTCCCAGCAGCACAGAGTATTTCAGGAGAGGAGAGCACTGATCTTATAGGAGGACACTGAGATACATAGAGGAAGGAGCAGGACCCAGCAGCACACAGTATTTCAGGAGAGGAGAGCGCTGATCTTATAGGAGGACACAGAGATACATAGAGGAGAGTGCAGGTCCCAGCAGCACAGAGTATTTCAGGAGAGGAGAGCACTGATCTTATAGGAGGTCACAGAGATACAGAGGAAGCAGCAGGACCCAGCAGCACAGAGTATTTCAGGAGAGGAGAGCACTGATCTTATAGGAGGACACAGAAATACACAGGAAGGAGCAGGTCCCAGCAGCACAGAGTATTTCAGGGGAGGAGAGCACTGATCTTATAGGAGGACACAGAAATACAGAGGAAGGAGCAGGTCCCAGCAGCACAGAGTATTTCAGGGGAGGAGAGCGCTGATCTTATAGGAGGACACAGAGATACATAGAGGAAAGTGCAGGTCCCAGCAGCACAGAGTATTTCAGGAGAGGAGAGCACTGATCTTATAGGAGGACACAGAGATACATAGAGGAAGGAGCAGGTCCCAGCAGCACAGAGTATTTCAGGAGAAGAGAGCACTGATCTTATAGGAGGACACAGAGATACAGAGGAAGTAGCAGGACCGAGCAGCACAGAGTATTTCAGGAGAAGAGAGCACTGATCTTATAGGAGGACACAGAGATACAGAGGAAGGAGCAGGTCCCAGCAGCACAGAGTATTTCAGGAGAAGAGAGCACTGATCTTATAGGAGGACACAGAGATACATAGAGGAAGGAGCAGGTCCCAGCAGCACAGAGTATTTCAGGAGAGGAGAGCACTGATCTTATAGGAGGACACTGAGATACAGAGGAAGGAGCAGGACCCAGCAGCACACAGTATTTCAGGAGAGGAGAGCACTGATCTTATAGGAGGACACTGAGATACAGAGGAAGGAGCAGGTCCCAGCAGCACAGAGTATTTCAGGAGAGGAGAGCGCTGATCTTATAGGAGGACACAGAGATACAGAGGAAGCAGCAGGACCCAGCAGCACAGAGTATTTCAGGAGAGGAGAGCACTGATCTTATAGGAGGACACAGAGATACAGAGGAAAGAGCAGGTCCCAGCAGCACAGAGTATTTCAGGAGAGGAGAGCACTGATCTTATAGGAGGACACAGAAATACAGAGGAAGGAGCAGGTCCCAGCAGCACAGAGTATTTCAGGGGAGGAGAGCGCTGATCTTATAGGAGGACACAGAGATACATAGAGGAAAGTGCAGGTCCCAGCAGCACAGAGTATTTCAGGAGAGGAGAGCGCTGATCTTATAGGAGGACACAGAGATACAGAGGAAGGAGCAGGTCCCAGCAGCACAGAGTATTTCAGGAGAAGAGAGCGCTGATCTTATAGGAGGACACAGAGATACAGAGGAAGTAGCAGGACCGAGCAGCACAGAGTATTTCAGGAGAGAAGAGCACTGATCTTATAGGAGGACACAGAGATACAGAGGAAGGAGCAGGTCCCAGCAGCACAGAGTATTTCAGGAGAGGAGAGCGCTGATCTTATAGGAGGACACAGAGATACATAGAGGAAGGAGCAGGTCCCAGCAGCACAGAGTATTTCAGCAGAGGAGAACGCTGATCTTATAGGGGAACACAGAGATACATAGAGGAAGGAGCAGGACCCAGCAGCACAGAGTATTTCAGGAGAGGAGAACGCTGATCTTATAGGAGGTCACAGAGATACATAAAGGAAGGAGCTGGTCAGAGCAGCACAGAGTATTTCAGGAGAGGAGAACGCTGATCTTATAGGAGGACACAGAGATACATAGAGGAAGGAGCAGGTCCCAGCAGCACAGAGTATTTCAGGAGAGGAGAGCGCTGATCTTATAGGAGGTCACAGAGATACATAAAGGAAGGAGCTGGTCAGAGCAGCACAGAGTATTTCAGCAGAGGAGAACGCTGATCTTATAGGGGAACACAGAGATACATAGAGGAAGGAGCAGGTCCCAGCAGCACAGAGTATTTCAGCAGAGGAGAACGCTGATCTTATAGGGGAACACAGAGATACAGAGGAAGGAGCAGATCCCAGCAGCACAGAGTATTTCAGGAGAGTAGAGCTCTGATCTTATAGGAGGACACAGAGATACAGAGGAAGGAGCAGGTCCCTGCAGCACAGAGTATTTCAGGAGAGGAGAGCACTGCTCTTATAGGAGGACACAGAGATACAGAGGAAAGAGCAGGTCCCAGCAGCACAGAGTATTTCAGGACAGGAGAGCGCTGATCTTATAGGAGGACACAGAGATACAGAGGAAAGAGCAGGTCCCAGCAGCACAGAGTATTTCAGGAGAGGAGAGCACTGATCTTATAGGAGGACACAGAAATACATAGAGGAAAGAGCAGGTCTCAGCAGCACAGAGTATTTCAGCAGAGGAGAACACTGATCTTATAGGGGAACACAGAGATACATAGAGGAAGGAGCAGGTTCCAGCAGCACAGAGTATTTCAGGAGAGGAGAACGCTGATCTTATAGGAGGACACAGAGATACAGAGGAAGGAGCAGATCCCAGCAGCACAGAGTATTTCAGGAGAGTAGAGCTCTGATCTTATAGGAGGACACAGAGATACAGAGGAAGGAGCAGGTCCCTGCAGCACAGAGTATTTCAGGAGAGGAGAGCACTGCTCTTATAGGAGGACACAGAGATACAGAGGAAAGAGCAGGTCCCAGCAGCACAGAGTATTTCAGGACAGGAGAGCGCTGATCTTATAGGAGGACACAGAGATACAGAGGAAAGAGCAGGTCCCAGCAGCACAGAGTATTTCAGGAGAGGAGAGCACTGATCTTATAGGAGGACACAGAAATACATAGAGGAAAGAGCAGGTCTCAGCAGCACAGAGTATTTCAGCAGAGGAGAACGCTGATCTTATAGGGGAACACAGAGATACATAGAGGAAGGAGCAGGTTCCAGCAGCACAGAGTATTTCAGGAGAGGAGAACGCTGATCTTATAGGAGGACACAGAGATACAGAGGAAGTAGCAGGACCCAGCAGCACAGAGTATTTCAGGAGAGGAGAGCACTGATCTTATAGGCGGACACAGAGATACAGAGGAAGGAGCAGATCCCAGCAGCACAGAGTATTTCAGGACAGGAGAGCACTGATCTTATAGGAGGTCACAGAGATACAGAGGAAAGAGCAGGTCCCAGCAACACAGAGTATTTCAGGAGAGGAGAGCGCTGATCCTATAGGAGGACACAGAGATACAGAGGAAAGAGCAGGTCCCAGCAACACAGAGTATTTCAGGAGAGGAGAGCGCTGATCCTATAGGAGGACACAGAGATACAGAGGAAAGAGCAGGTCCCAGCAGCACAGAGTATTTCAGGAGAGGAGAGCACTGATCTTATAGGAGGTCACAGAGATACAGAGGAAAGAGCAGGTCCCAGCAGCACAGAGTATTTCAGGAGAGGAGAGCACTGATCTTATAGGAGGACACAGAGATACAGAGGAAAGAGCAGGTCCCAGCAGCACAGAGTATTTCAGGAGAGGAGAGCGCTGATCTTATAGGAGGACACAGAGATACAGAGGAAAGAGCAGGTCCCAGCAACACAGAGTATTTCAGGAGAGGAGAGCGCTGATCCTATAGGAGGACACAGAGATACAGAGGAAAGAGCAGGTCCCAGCAGCACAGAGTATTTCAGGAGAGGAGAGCACTGATCTTATAGGAGGTCACAGAGATACAGAGGAAAGAGCAGGTCCCAGCAGCACAGAGTATTTCAGGAGAGGAGAGCACTGATCTTATAGGAGGACACAGAGATACAGAGGAAAGAGCAGGTCCCAGCAGCACAGAGTATTTCAGGACAGGAGAGCGCTGATCTTATAGGAGGACACAGAGATACAGAGGAAAGAGCAGGTCCCAGCAGCACAGAGTATTTCAGGAGAGGAGAGCACTGATCTTATAGGAGGTCACAGAGATACAGAGGAAAGAGCAGGTCCCAGCAGCACAGAGTATTTCAGGAGAGGAGAGCACTGATCTTATAGGAGGACACAGAGATACAGAGGAAGGAGCAGGTCCCAGCAGCACAGAGTATTTCAGAAGAGGAGAGCACTGATCTTATAGGAGGACACAGAGATACAAAGGAAGGAGCAGGTACCAGCAGCACAGAGTATTTCAGGAGAGGAGAGCACTGATCTTATAGGAGGACACAGAGATATAGAGGAAAGAGCAGGTCTCAGCAGCACAGAGTATTTCAGGAGAGGAGAGCACTGATCTTATAGGAAGACACAGAGATACAGAGGAAGGAGCAGGTCCCAGCAGCACAGAGTATTTCAGGAGAGGAGAGCGCTGATCTTATAGGAAGACACAGAGATACAGAGGAAGGAGCAGGTCCCAGCAGCACAGAGTATTTCAGGAGAGGAGAGCGCTGATCTTATAGGAAGACACAGAGATACAGAGGAAGGAGCAGGTCCCAGCAGCACAGAGTATTTCAGGAGAGGAGAGCACTGATCTTATAGGAGGACACAGAGATACATAGAGGAAGGAGCAGGTCCCAGCAGCACAGAGTATTTCAGGAGAAGAGAGCGCTGATCTTATAGGAGGACACAGAGATACAGAGGAAGTAGCAGGACCGAGCAGCACAGAGTATTTCAGGAGAGGAGAGCACTGATCTTATAGGAGGACACAGAGATACAGAGGAAGGAGCAGGTCCCAGCAGCACAGAGTATTTCAGGAGAGGAGAGCGCTGATCTTATAGGAGGACACAGAGATACATAGAGGAAGGAGCAGGTCCCAGCAGCACAGAGTATTTCAGCAGAGGAGAACGCTGATCTTATAGGGGAACACAGAGATACATAGAGGAAGGAGCAGGACCCAGCAGCACAGAGTATTTCAGGAGAGGAGAACGCTGATCTTATAGGAGGTCACAGAGATACATAAAGGAAGGAGCTGGTCCCAGCAGCACAGAGTATTTCAGGAGAGGAGAGCGCTGATCTTATAGGAGGACACAGAGATACATAGAGGAAGGAGCAGGTCCCAGCAGCACAGAGTATTTCAGCAGAGGAGAACGCTGATCTTATAGGGGAACACAGAGATACATAGAGGAAGGAGCAGGACCCAGCAGCACAGAGTATTTCAGGAGAGGAGAACGCTGATCTTATAGGAGGTCACAGAGATACATAAAGGAAGGAGCTGGTCAGAGCAGCACAGAGTATTTCAGGAGAGGAGAACGCTGATCTTATAGGAGGACACAGAGATACATAGAGGAAGGAGCAGGTCCCAGCAGCACAGAGTATTTCAGGAGAGGAGAGCGCTGATCTTATAGGAGGTCACAGAGATACATAAAGGAAGGAGCTGGTCAGAGCAGCACAGAGTATTTCAGCAGAGGAGAACGCTGATCTTATAGGGGAACACAGAGATACATAGAGGAAGGAGCAGGTCCCAG
Organism: Anomaloglossus baeobatrachus; assembly: GCF_048569485.1. Classification (NCBI taxonomy): domain Eukaryota; kingdom Metazoa; phylum Chordata; class Amphibia; order Anura; family Aromobatidae; genus Anomaloglossus; species Anomaloglossus baeobatrachus. The sequence goes on from NC_134363.1 coordinate 8,774,699, forward strand.
CAGCACAGAGTATTTCAGCAGAGGAGAACGCTGATCTTATAGGGGAACACAGAGATACAGAGGAAGGAGCAGATCCCAGCAGCACAGAGTATTTCAGGAGAGTAGAGCTCTGATCTTATAGGAGGACACAGAGATACAGAGGAAGGAGCAGGTCCCTGCAGCACAGAGTATTTCAGGAGAGGAGAGCACTGCTCTTATAGGAGGACACAGAGATACAGAGGAAAGAGCAGGTCCCAGCAGCACAGAGTATTTCAGGACAGGAGAGCGCTGATCTTATAGGAGGACACAGAGATACAGAGGAAAGAGCAGGTCCCAGCAGCACAGAGTATTTCAGGAGAGGAGAGCACTGATCTTATAGGAGGACACAGAAATACATAGAGGAAAGAGCAGGTCTCAGCAGCACAGAGTATTTCAGCAGAGGAGAACGCTGATCTTATAGGGGAACACAGAGATACATAGAGGAAGGAGCAGGTTCCAGCAGCACAGAGTATTTCAGGAGAGGAGAACGCTGATCTTATAGGAGGACACAGAGATACAGAGGAAGGAGCAGATCCCAGCAGCACAGAGTATTTCAGGAGAGTAGAGCTCTGATCTTATAGGAGGACACAGAGATACAGAGGAAGGAGCAGGTCCCTGCAGCACAGAGTATTTCAGGAGAGGAGAGCACTGCTCTTATAGGAGGACACAGAGATACAGAGGAAAGAGCAGGTCCCAGCAGCACAGAGTATTTCAGGACAGGAGAGCGCTGATCTTATAGGAGGACACAGAGATACAGAGGAAAGAGCAGGTCCCAGCAGCACAGAGTATTTCAGGAGAGGAGAGCACTGATCTTATAGGAGGACACAGAAATACATAGAGGAAAGAGCAGGTCTCAGCAGCACAGAGTATTTCAGCAGAGGAGAACGCTGATCTTATAGGGGAACACAGAGATACATAGAGGAAGGAGCAGGTTCCAGCAGCACAGAGTATTTCAGGAGAGGAGAACGCTGATCTTATAGGAGGACACAGAGATACAGAGGAAGTAGCAGGACCCAGCAGCACAGAGTATTTCAGGAGAGGAGAGCACTGATCTTATAGGCGGACACAGAGATACAGAGGAAGGAGCAGATCCCAGCAGCACAGAGTATTTCAGGAGAGGAGAGCACTGATCTTATAGGAGGACACAGAGATACAGAGGAAAGAGCAGGTCCCAGCAGCACAGAGTATTTCAGGAGAGGAGAGCACTGATCTTATAGGAGGACAAAGAGATACAGAGGAAGGAGCAGGTCCCAGCAGCACAGAGTATTTCAGGAGAGGAGAGCGCTGATCTTATAGGAGGACACAGAGATACATAGAGGAAGGAGCAGGTCCCAGCAGCACAGAGTATTTCAGGAGAGGAGAACGCTGATCTTATAGGAGGTCACAGAGATACATAAAGGAAGGAGCTGGTCAGAGCAGCACAGAGTATTTCAGGAGAGGAGAGCACTGATCTTATAGGAGGACACAGAAATACATAGAGGAAAGAGCAGGTCTCAGCAGCACAGAGTATTTCAGCAGAGGAGAACGCTGATCTTATAGGGGAACACAGAGATACATAGAGGAAGGAGCAGGTTCCAGCAGCACAGAGTATTTCAGCAGAGGAGAACGCTGATCTTATAGGCCCTATAAGATCAGCGTTCTCCTCTGCTGAAATACTCTGTGCTGCTGAGACCTGCTCTTTCCTCTATGTATTTCTGTGTCCTCCTATAAGATCAGTGCTCTCCTCTCCTGAAATACTCTGTGCTGCTGGGACCTGCACCTTCCTTTATGTATCTCTGTGCCCTCCTATAAGATCAGCGTTCTCCTCTCCTGAAATACTCTGTGCTGCTGGGTCCTGCTCCTTCCTCTATGTATCTCTGTGTTGAACACAGAGATACATAGAGGAAGGAGCAGGACCCAGCAGCACAGAGTATTTCAGGAGAGGAGAACGCTGATCTTATAGGAGGGCACAGAGATACATAAAGGAAGGTGCAGGTCCCAGCAGCACAGAGTATTTCAGGAGAGGAGAGCACTGATCTTATAGGAGGACACAGAAATACATAGAGGAAAGAGCAGGTCTCAGCAGCACAGAGTATTTCAGGAGAGGAGAGCACTGATCTTATAGGGGAACACAGAGATACATAGAGGAAGGAGCAGGACCCAGCAGCACAGAGTATTTCAGGAGAGGAGAACGCTGATCTTATAGGAGGGCACAGAGATACATAAAGGAAGGTGCAGGTCCCAGCAGCACAGAGTATTTCAGGAGAGGAGAGCACTGATCTTATAGGAGGACACAGAAATACATAGAGGAAAGAGCAGGTCTCAGCAGCACAGAGTATTTCAGCAGAGGAGAACGCTGATCTTATAGGGGAACACAGAGATACATAGAGGAAGGAGCAGGTTCCAGCAGCACAGAGTATTTCAGGAGAGGAGAACGCTGATCTTATAGGAGGACACAGAGATACAGAGGAAGTAGCAGGACCCAGCAGCACAGAGTATTTCAGGAGAGGAGAGCACTGATCTTATAGGCGGACACAGAGATACAGAGGAAGGAGCAGATCCCAGCAGCACAGAGTATTTCAGGACAGGAGAGCGCTGATCTTATAGGAGGACACAGAGATACAGAGGAAAGAGCAGGTCCCAGCAACACAGAGTATTTCAGGAGAGGAGAGCGCTGATCCTATAGGAGGACACAGAGATACAGAGGAAAGAGCAGGTCCCAGCAGCACAGAGTATTTCAGGAGAGGAGAGCACTGATCTTATAGGAGGTCACAGAGATACAGAGGAAAGAGCAGGTCCCAGCAGCACAGAGTATTTCAGGAGAGGAGAGCACTGATCTTATAGGAGGACACAGAGATACAGAGGAAAGAGCAGGTCCCAGCAGCACAGAGTATTTCAGGAGAGGAGAGCACTGATCTTATAGGAGGTCACAGAGATACAGAGGAAAGAGCAGGTCCCAGCAGCACAGAGTATTTCAGGAGAGGAGAGCACTGATCTTATAGGAGGACACAGAGATACAGAGGAAGGAGCAGGTCCCAGCAGCACAGAGTATTTCAGAAGAGGAGAGCACTGATCTTATAGGAGGACACAGAGATACAAAGGAAGGAGCAGGTCCCAGCAGCACAGAGTATTTCAGGAGAGGAGAGCACTGATCTTATAGGAGGACACAGAGATATAGAGGAAAGAGCAGGTCTCAGCAGCACAGACTATTTCAGCAGAGGAGAACGCTGATCTTATAGGGGAACTCAGAGATACATAGAGGAAGGAGCAGGACCCAGCAGCACAGAGTATTTCAGGAGAGGAGAGCGCTGATCTTATAGGAGGACACAGAGATACATAGAGGAGAGTGCAGGTCCCAGCAGCACAGAGTATTTCAGGAGAGGAGAGCGCTGATCTTATAGGAGGACACAGAGATACATAGAGGAAGGAGCAGGTCCCAGCAGCACAGAGTATTTCAGGAGAGCACTGATCTTATAGGAGGACACAGAGATACAGAGGAAAGTGCAGGTCCCAGCAGCACAGAGTATTTCAGGACAGGAGAGCGCTGATCTTATAGGCGGACACAGAGATACAGAGGAAAGAGCAGGTCCCAGCAGCACAGAGTATTTAAGGAGAGGAGAGCGCTGATCTTATAGGAGGACACAGAGATACAGAGGATAGAGCAGGTCCCAGCAGCACAGAGTATTTCAGGACAGGAGAGCGCTGATCTTATAGGAGGACACAGAGATACAGAGGAAAGAGCAGGTCCCAGCAGCACAGAGTATTTCAGGAGAGGAGTGCGCTGAACTTATAGGAGGACAAAGAGATACAGAGGAAAGAGCAGGTCCCAGCAGCACAGAGTATTTCAGGAGAGGAGAGCACTGATCTTATAGGAGGTTACAGAGATACAGAGGAAAGAGCAGGTCCCAGCAGCACAGAGTATTTCAGGAGAGGAGAGCACTGATCTTATAGGAGGACACAGAGATACAGAGGAAGTAGCAGGACCCAGCAGCACAGAGTATTTCAGGAGAGGAGAGCGCTGATCTTATAGGAGGACACAAAGATACAGAGGAAAGAGCAGGTCCCAGCAGCACAGAGTATTTCAGGACAGGAGAGCGCTGATCTTATAGGAGGACACAGAGATACAGAGGAAAGAGCAGGTCCCAGCAGCACAGAGTATTTCAGGAGAGGAGAGCACTGATCTTATAGGAGGTTACAGAGACACAGAGGAAAGAGCAGGTCCCAGCAGCACAGAGTATTTCAGGAGAGGAGAGCACTGATCTTATAGGAGGACACAGAGATACAGAGGAAAGAGCAGGACCCAGCAGCACAGAGTATTTCAGGAGAGGAGAGCGCTGATCTTATAGGAGGACACAAAGATACAGAGGAAAGAGCAGGTCCCAGCAGCACAGAGTATTTCAGGAGAGGAGTGCGCTGAACTTATAGGAGGACAAAGAGATACAGAGGAAAGAGCAGGTCCCAGCAGCACAGAGTATTTCAGGAGAGGAGAGCACTGATCTTATAGGAGGTTACAGAGATACAGAGGAAAGAGCAGGTCCCAGCAGCACAGAGTATTTCAGGAGAGGAGAGCACTGATCTTATAGGAGGACACAGAGATACAGAGGAAGTAGCAGGACCCAGCAGCACAGAGTATTTCAGGAGAGGAGAGCGCTGATCTTATAGGAGGACACAAAGATACAGAGGAAAGAGCAGGTCCCAGCAGCACAGAGTATTTCAGGACAGGAGAGCGCTGATCTTATAGGAGGACACAGAGATACAGAGGAAAGAGCAGGTCCCAGCAGCACAGAGTATTTCAGGAGAGGAGAGCACTGATCTTATAGGAGGTCACAGAGATACATAGAGGAAGGAGCAGGTCCCAGCAGCACAGAGTATTTCAGGAGAGGAGAGCACTGATCTTATAGGAGGTCACAGAGACACAGAGGAAAGAGCAGGTCCCAGCAGCACAGAGTATTTCAGGAGAGGAGAGCGCTGATCTTATAGGAGGACACAGAGATACATAGAGGAAGGAGCAGGTCCCAGCAGCACAGAGTATTTCAGGAGAGGAGTGTTGTGATATATAATATACAGGTATGGGCTAAGCCACACGGCGAGAAAAACAGTGCGAGTGGAGTGCGATAAAACATCGCATTCCCCTCGGACCAATTCTAGCCTGTGTGTCAGCACACATGAGCGATTATATCAGCCCTAATCGGACTGAGAAGACAATCGCAGCATGCTGCGATTGTAAGCTGAGTCTCTTTCTCTCGCACCCATTCAAGTGAATGGGGCGAGAGAAAAATCGCACTGCACTCGCGGTACACCGGTGTACTGCTAGTGCAGTGCGAGAATGGCAATAGCCGGCTACACAGCAGAGAGGGAGAGAAATCCCTCCCTCCCCTCCTGAGTGCCGGCCCACCCCCCGCAGCTGAGGTCTGCTCGCACGAACGGACCTCAGTTGCAAAGACACAGGCATGACACTCGGCTCTGCTGTACTGCCAGCACAAGCCGAGTCTCATGCAAGTGGATCGCAGTAGTCCCCGTGTGGCCCCAGCCTTATACTGTAAATCCCGAGCAGCAGCGCCGCTATGTTCCAGGCGAGAGCCGCGCGGGAGTGACCGGCGGCGGAGCCGTAATCCTGGAGCTTCACGTCGTTGCGTGTCTGGAGGGAAAATGAAATAAAATGATGACACTTCTCACATCAAAGAACCGCAGCCTTCAAGAAGACCTTTTTTGTTAATTCCTCATTATTTACAAAATTTCAGTAAATGTAAATTGTTAAATAAAAATCAAACAGAAGAACAAGATGTATAAATGTCACCAGCAGGGGGCAGCAGAGGAAGAGAAAATACTGAAAGAAATAAAGTGCAAGTGCCAGAATAAACAATGAACTCATAAATTAATTGTATCATAAGGAATTACCCACCAAACTGAGGCACAGCGATAAAAAAACACAAGCCAGACCCTTCCTACAATTCTGACACGCGTTTCACTGTCAGCTTCATCAAGGGCTTCTGAGAAATCAGGCTCTATTATGCAATGTTAACAAGGTAAACATTAAGTCTATAATCTCTTGCTATCAATCACTAATATGAGCTCAGTTCAGCATTGACACATTTGTTTTTTTTATACAGCTTATTCTGGGAGCGGACACAGACAGGGGGCCCCAGTGTAAAAATAGGGACCCTCTTCAGTCCAATAGCCATTTATTCTGCACACTTCCTCCTTCTCTGTAGGTGGATGTGGCCTCCTTAAATCCTTAACCCCTGCTCCAACCCTGGCATGCGTTTCGCTGTCAGCTTCATCAAGGGCTTTTGAGAAAGGAGTCTATTTTAAGCAGATTTCTTCCTTTTTTCCTGACCACCCCCAGAAGAAGGTGCACATTGAGGTTGGTGCCAAGTTGGCAGAGTAAATTTTAAGTTTGTGATCTCCTGACTCATTTGATTCATTTACAGCCTTTATAAGGAGTGGACACAGACAGTGGGCCCCTGTGTAAGAACAGTATGAGGGTCCTATGCAATCCAGCATCTCCTCACAATGAACAATTCTTCCTGCTTTGGACATGGATGTGACCCCCTTAACTCCTGGACCCCTGCTCCAACCCTGACATGCGTTTCGCAGTCAGCTTCATCATGGGTTTTTGAGAAGGGAATCTATTTTAAGCGACTTTCTTCCTGGCCAGCCCAAGAAAAAGGTGCACATTAAGTTTGAAGCCACATTAGCAGGGTAAAAAATTAAGTTTATGATCTCCTGACTAATTTGGTTTATTATACAGACTATTCCAGGAACGGACACAGACATGGGGCCCCAGTGTAAGATCAGTATGGGGTCCTCTGCAGCCCAATAGCTCCTCATTCTGCACAATTCCTCCTGCTCTGGAGGTGAATATGGCCCCCTTACTTCCAAGACACCTGCTCCAACCCTGACACGCGTTTCGCAGTCAGCTTCATCAAGGGCTTCTGAGAAAGAAGTCCCTGACCTCCTGGGCCTTTCCGGCTGCACAGGTTGCACTAATGGTTTCCACCCCCTGCCCTCTTTATGTATTATTATCCATTGCACCCTTATATTTTAGGGTTGTATAGTACAAACCACAAATACTGGACTTCCTCTCTCCTTTATATTTCTTTCCTTATCTATTCTTTTGCCCCCACTCGTTTATACAATTTTAAACTTGTGCATATTTTTTTAAACAGTACACAGTAGAATATTATTCCTGTATTCTGGCTCTGTGTGCACATTTTGTGTGTATAACATAATTGGATACTAATATAACCCTCAGCTGTTGGCATTGACCACTAGGGCTGTGTGTAAACGTTGCAGATTTGTTACATTTTTCAGTGCAGATTTATTACCTTTTTCAGTGCAGATTTTTTACTTTTTTCAGTGCAGGTTTGTTGCATTTTTCAGTGCAGAATTGTTACTTTTTCAGTGCAGATTTGTTGCATTTTTCAGTGCAGATTTGTTAATTTTTTCAGCGCAGAATTGTTACTTTTTTTAGTGCAGATTTGTTACTTTTTTTCAGTGCAGATTCGTTCCTTTTTTCAGTACAGATTTGTTGCGTTTTTCAGTGCAGGTTTTGTTGCGTTTTTCAGTGCATATTTCTTACTTTTTTCAGTGCAGATTTGTTGCGTTTTTCAGTGCAGATTTGTTGCATTTTTCAGTGCAGGTTTTGTTGCATTTTTCAGTGCATATTTCTTACTTTTTTCAGTGCAGGTTTGTTGCATTTTTCAGTGCAGATTTGTTGCTTTTGTCAGTGCAGGTTTTGTTGCATTTTTCAGTGCAGAATTTTTACTTTTTCAGTGCAGATTTGTTGCATTTTTCAGTGCAGTTTTGTTCATTTTTTCAGTGCAGATTTGTTAATTTTTTTCAGCGCAGAATTGTTACTTTTTTTAGTGCAGATTTGTTACTTTTTTCAGTGCAGATTTGCTACTTTTTTCAGTACAGATTTGTTGTGTTTGTTCAGTGCAGGTTTTGTTGCATTTATCAGTGCATATTTCTTACTTTTTTCAGTGCAGGTTTGTTGCATTTTTCAGTGCAGATTTGTTGCATTTTTCAGTGCAGGTTTGTTGCATTTTTCAGTGCAGGTTTGTTGCATTTTTCAGTGCAGATTTGTTACTTTTTTCAGTGCAGATTTGTTGCATTTTTCAGTGCAGGTTTTGTTGCATTTTCAGTGCATATTTCTTACTTTTTTCAGTGCAGGTTTGTTGCATTTTTCAGTGCAGATTTGTTGCATTTTTTCAGTGCAGGTTTGTTGCATTTTTCAGTGCGGGTTTGTTGCATTTTTCAGTGCAGATTTGTTACTTTTTTCAGTGCAGATTTGTTGCATTTTTCAGTGCAGGTTTTGTTGCATTTTTCAGTGCATATTTCTTACTTTTTTCAGTGCAGGTTTGTTGCATTTTTCAGTGCAGATTTGTTGCATTTTTCAGTGCAGGTTTGTTACATCTTTCAGTGCAGGTTTGTTGCATTTTTCAGTGCAGATTTGTTACTTTTTCAGTACAGATTTGTTACTTTTTTCAGTGCAGATTTGTTGCATTTTTCAGTGCACATTTGTTGCATTTTTCTGTGCAGATTTGTTGCATTTTTCAGTGGAGATTTGTTACTTTTCTCAGTGCAGATTTGTTGCATTTTTCAGTGCAGATTTGTTACTTTTTTCAGTGCAGATTTGTTGCATTTTTCAGTGCAGATTTGTTGCATTTTTCTGTGCAGATTTGTTGCATTTTTCAGTGGAGATTTGTTACTTTTCTCAGTGCAGATTTGTTGCATTTTTCAGTGCAGATTTGTTACTTTTCTCAGTGCAGATTTGTTGCATTTTTCAGTGCAGGTTTGTTGCATTTTTCAGTGCAGATTTGTTACTTTTTCAGTGCAGATTTGTTACTTTTTTAAGTGCAGATTTGTTACTTTTTTTCAGTGCAGATTTGTTACTTTTTTCAGTGCAGATTTGTTGCATTTTTCAGTGCAGATTTGTTACTTTTTTCAGTGCAGATTTGTTGCATTTTTCAGTGCAGATTTGTTACTTTTTTCAGTGCAGATTTGTTGCATTTTTCAGTGCAGATTTGTTACTTTTTTCAGTGCAGATTTGTTGCATTTTTCAGTGCAGATTTGTTGCATTTTTCTGTGCAGATTTGTTGCATTTTTCAGTGGAGATTTGTTACTTTTCTCAGTGCAGATTTGTTGCATTTTTCAGTGCAGATTTGTTACTTTTCTCAGTGCAGATTTGTTGCATTTTTCAGTGCAGATTTGTTACTTTTCTCAGTGCAGATTTGTTGCATTTTTCAGTGCAGATTTGTTGCACTTTTCAGTGCAGATTTGGCACAAAGCCTGAAGGGTTTCCTGATATCAGCAAAGTTAATGAGAATCCTGGAATCTCGTGCACATGTTGCGTATTTGGAGCAGATTTAAATAATTTTTTCAGCATTTTTGGTGCAGATTTTACCTATACTAATGAAATGGGAAAATCTGCAACAAAACAGGACTCAGTAGTATGCCCTTAAACTTGCACCATATATGTTCAGTCCTAAGTTACCATGATATTGTCCCAATCTACACGGTTAAGCTTTTCCCTTAATGTGTTGAAATCAGCTTTCCTAAAATTCCAGGCTTTCACATTTCCCCTTTGGAATGTTCTATTGAATATTGCATTGAAGCTTCCCATATTATGGTCGCTGCTGCCATTGTTTCTCCCCATCCCCATTGAGGTGCAGCTCATCCCTCCCATAGCGCCTGTAGTGACAGAGAAGTCGGCCACCGTCTCCATGAACCCAAATCCCTCATTCCTGCACCAATTTCTGCTTATTTATCTCCCTAAGCTCCCGCTGTCTTTCTAGTGACGCTCGTGGCACCGGCCATATTTACGAAAACACCACCTTGGAGGTCCTGGACTTCGACGTCTCTCCTAGTTCCCTGTAATCATTTTTAAGGACCTTCTAAAGGGTCTTCTCTTCCCTGTATAGGAATCCAGTCATTTCAGCCAAGTGGGTGTGGCTTCTTAAAGACCACGCCTACTTGTTACCAAGAACAGATTTATGGGCAGCATAGAGGAGGCCATATCTCAAGAACGTAGAGGAGTAGGAAGAAAAGGAAAACCTCGCCGGATTCTGGAGAACAGCGGCTTTTACACCGGAGGGAAATATTCTGTATCTATGACAAGTGGCAGCTCCTGTCCTGCTGTGATCACTGCTTGCAGTCCAGTATATGGTATATGTAGGCAGGTGCTTCATGTCCCCCTGCATGGATCGCCCCTGCTTGTACCTTCTCCATATAGACAGCTCAGTATTATTCCTATAGCACCAAGCGCCACCAAGTGGTCATATCATGGAAGTACATGACCCTAATCGAGGCTGACACTGTGCATCATGGGAGAAGGAAGTGTGTAATGGGGTCCCCTTCCTCCCCGGGTCTAGCGCTGGGTCTCCACCGCTGCAGCACTGACATCACAGTGACAGCGCTGCAGCCAATCAGTGAGCACAGCAGAAACTTAGTTCTGGACCTGGGGAGGATGTACAGATCCCTACCGGACCCCTGTAATGTGCAGGGCAGCGTCCGACTGCATAACGCTGGACATTCTAGTTTCAACCAGAGCTGCGCTCTCACTTCTGCTGGTTTATAGTGCTATAATGGCGCTAGGAAGCTAGCTGATAAATCCGAGTCTTGATTACTGCAAATAAAATAGTGCAGGAATCAGCGCATGCGCGTACCGCAATCTCTGGTACCATATTAATGAGGATACCGGAGATGACTATTAGCAGTGGTGGCGCATGCACTGATAAAAAAACCAAATCTTTGCATGTGCCGCCGCTCATATTGGTCTTTACAGTGTCTTCAATAAAATGGTGCCGGAGATCGCAGAACGTGCATGCGCTGATTCCGGCACCATTTTTATTGAAGACTTAGAGAAAAACTTAAAAACAAAACTGCGCATGCGCCGGACATAGCATCGGTGACGGACATCCATAGAGCAAAACAAGGAGCGCAGATGCTGGACGATGATTAATACTCCAGTCACAGCCAATGCTGAATTTCTGCAAATCTCCATTTTGCTCTGCTGCCCCCTGCTGGTCAGTGCATGCAATTGCATGCATAAATTCCGTTTATTTATTTGCTTATTTATTTATTTTTAAAATCTGGAATAAAAAATGTTTCACTGATTATGGGATATTTAGCATCGGCCTCTGGCAACCTTTTGTTTTTTGTGGGTGCGCCCGATTCCCGGCAGTATTTACCTTCCTTCTCGTACGTCCACATTTCTGAGCTGTCCATGACGCTAATGACGAGAAGCACTGTACAATTTACTAGAAGATGTAGAATTGCCTAAAGCCGTCACATTGTTTCTTTATCTTTACATTTTTTTTATTCATTTAATTTTTTTTCTGCTTTTATTCCCTCCATTTTTGTTCAGCAGTCCTACGGTGGAAGTGATTGAGCGTGTGTGTCCTCCAGTACTCATATTATTAGGTGGAGGTGACTGAGCATGTGTGTCCTCCAGTACTCATCTTATTAGGTGGAGGTGACTGAGCTTGTGTGTCCTCCAGCACTCATCTTATTAGGTGGAGGTAACGGAGCGTGTGTGTCCTCCAGTACTCATCTTATTAGGTGGAGGTAACTGAGCGTGTGTGTCCTCCAGTACTCATATTATTAGGTGGACGTGACTGAGCATGTGTGTCCTCCAGTACTCATATTATTAGGTGGAGGTGACTGAGCATGTGTGTCCTCCAGTACTCGTCTTATTAGGTGGAGGTAACTGAGCGTGTGTGTCCTCCAGTACTCATCTTATTAGGTGGAGGTAACGGAGCGTGTGTGTCCTCCAGTACTCATCTTATTAGGTGGAGGTAACTGAGCGTGTGTGTCCTCCAGTACTCATCTTATTAGTTGGAGGTAACTGAGCGTGTGTGTCCTCCAGTACTCGTCTTATTAGGTGGAGGTAACGGAGCGTGTGTGTCCTCCAGTACAAATCTTATTAGGTGGAGGTAACTGAGCGTGTGTGTCCTCCAGTATTCGTCTTATTAGGTGGAGGTAACTGAGCGTGTGTGTCCTCCAGTACTCATCTTATTAGGTGGAGGTAACTGAGCGTGTGTGTCCTCCAGTACTCGTCTTATTAGGTGGAGGTAACTGAGCGTGTGTGTCCTCCAGTACTCATCTTATTAGGTGGAGGTAACTGAGCGTGTGTGTCCTCCAGTACTCATATTATTAGGTGGAGGTGACTGAGCATGTGTGTCCTCCAGTACTCATCTTATTAGGTGGAAGTAACTGAGCGTGTGTGTCCTCCAGTACTCGTCTTATTAGGTGGAGGTAACGGAGCGTGTGTGTCCTCCAGTACTCATCTTATTAGGTGGAGGTAACTGAGCGTGTGTGTCCTCCAGTACTCGTCTTATTAGGTGGAGGTAACTGAGCGTGTGTGTCCTCCAGTACTCATCTTATTAGGTGGAGGTAACTGAGCGTGTGTGTCCTCCAGTACTCATCTTATTAGGTGGAGGTGACTTAGCGTGTGTGTCCTCCAGCACTCATCTTATTAGGTGGAGGTAACTGAGCGTGTGTGTCCTCCAGTACTCATCTTATTAAGTGGAGGTGACTGAGCGTGTGTGTCCTCCAGCACTCATCTTATTAGGTGGAGGTGACTTAGCGTGTGTGTCCTCCAGTACTCATCTTATTAGATGGAGGTGACTTAGCGTGTGTGTCCTCCAGCACTCATCTTATTAGGTGGAGGTAACTGAGCGTGTGTGTCCTCTAGTACTCATCTTATTAAGTGGAGGTGACTGAGCGTGTGTGTCCTCCAGCACTCATCTTATTAGGTTGAGGTGACTTAGCGTGTGTGTCCTCCAGCACTCATCTTATTAGTTTGAGGTGACTGAGCGTGTGTGTTCTCCAGCACTCGGCTCACTAGGTGGAGGTGACTGAGCATGTGTGTCCTCCAGCACTCATCTTATTAGGTGGAGGTGACTGAGCGTGTGTGTCTTCCAGCATTCGGCTCATTAGGTGGAGGTGACTGAGCGTGTGTGTCCTCCAGAATTCGGCTCATTAGGTAAAGGTGACTGAGCGAGTGTGTCCTCTAACACTTGGCTCATTAGGAGGAGGTGACTGAGTGTGTGTCCTCCAGAACACACCTCATTAGGTGGAGGTGACCATGGCCGGCTTTACCTATGTGTGAGTGGTGCGGTCGCACAGGGCGCCAGCAGGGAGCAGCAATTCACTTTCACTTTGCTGCTCCTTTGGTGCACAGCCTCCAGCAGAGAGCGCCCTCGCCTCCACTGGGCTCGGTTTCCTCTCTTCTCCCGTCTTTACCAGAGAGAGAGAGGGGGGAGAGGCGCCTGCAGTACTAGAGATGCTGCTAAAGCCCCGCTGTAATCCTGGAGCCCAGGAAGTGACTGTATGTGAGTATAACGTGCTGTGTGTCATATCTGTAATGTATCATGTGCTGTGTGTATTGTATAACATGTGTGTGTCCTGTATACTGTGCAATATCTAACTGTCTGTCTATGTATATCTATCTATCTATCTAGCCCTCTATCTATACCTCTTTCCTTCTATCTATCTATCTATCTAATCCTCTATCTATCTATCCTTCTATCTATCTATCTATCCATCTATCCCTCTATCTATCTATCTATCCTTCTATCTATCTATCCCTCTATCCCTCTATCTATCTATCCTTCTATCTATCTATCTATATATCTATCTATCTATCTATCTATCTATCTATCCCTCTATCCTTCTATCTATCTATCTATCTATCTATCTATCTATCTATCTATCCCTCTATCTATCCCTCTATCCCTCTATCCTTCTATCTATCTATCTATCTATCCCTCTATCCTTCTATCTATCTATCTATCTATCCTTCTATCTATCTATCTATCTATCTATCTATCTATCTATCTATCTATCTATCTATCCCTCTATCCTTCTATCTATCTATCTATCTATCTATCTATCTATCCCTCTATCTATCCCTCTATCCCTCTATCCTTCTATCTATCTATCTATCTATCTATCTATCTATCCCTCTATCCTTCTATCTATCTATCTATCTATCTATCTATCCTTCTATCTATCTATCTATCTATCTATCCCTCTATCCTTCTATCTATCCCTTCAAGTGGTGTAGGATGTACTGGTGGTGGAGTAAGTACTGGTGGAGGTCTTCAGGTGTTGTAGGATATACTGGTGGTGGAGTAAGTACTGGTGGAGATCTTCAGGTGGTGTAGGATGTACTGGTGGTGGAGTAAGTACTGGTAGAGGTCTTCAGGTGGTGTAGGATGTACTGGTGATGGAGTAAGTACTGGTGGAGGTCTTCAGGTGGTGTAAGGTGTACTGGTAGAGGACTTCAGGTGTTGTAGGATGTACTGGTGGTGGAGTAAGTACTGGTGGAGGTCGTCAGGTGGTGTAGCATGTACTGGTGGTGGAGTACGTACTGGTGGAGGTCTTCAGGTGGTGTAGATGTACTGATGGTGGAGTAAGTACTGGTGGAGGTCTTCAGGTGGTGTAGGATGTACTGGTGGTGGAGTAAGTACTGGTGGAGGTCTTCAGGTGTTGTAGGATGTACTGGTGGTGGAGTAAGTACTGGTGGAGGTCTTTAGGTGTTGTAGGATGTACTGGTGGTGGAGTAAGTACTGGTGGAGGTCTTCTGGTGGTGTAGGATGTACTGGTAGTGGAGGAAGTACTGGTGGAGGTCTTCAGGTGGTGTAGGATGTACTGGTGGTGGAGTAAGTACTGGTGGAGGTCTTCTGGTGGTGTAGGATGTACTGGTAGTGGAGTAAGTACTGGTGGAGGTCTTCAGGTGGTGTAGGATGTACTGGTGATGGAGTAAGTACTGGTGGAGGTCTTCAGGTGTTGTAGGATGTACTGGTGGTGGACTAAGTACTGGTGGAGGTCTTCAGGTGGTGTAGGATGTACTGGTGGTGGAGTAAGTACTGGTGGAGGTCTTCAGGTGCTGTAGGATGTATTGGTGGTGGAGTAAGTACTGGTAGAGGTCTTCAGGTGGAGTAGGATGTACTGGTGGTGGAGTAAGTACTGGTGTAGGTCTTCAGGTGTTGTAGGATGTACTGGTGGTGGAGTAAGTACTGGTGGAGAACTTCAGGTGGTGTAGGATGTACTGGTGGTGGAGTAAGTACTGGTGGAGGTCTTCAGGTGTTGTAGGATGTACTGGTGGTGGAGTAAGTACTGGTGGAGGTCTTCTGGTGGTGTAGGATGTACGGGTGGTGGAGTAAGTACTGGTGGAGGTCTTCAGGTGGTGTAAGATGTACTGGTGGTGGAGTAAGTACTGGTAGAGGTCTTCAGGTGGTGTAGGATGTAATGGTGGTGGAGGAAGTACTGGTAGAGGTCTTCAGGTGGTGTAGGATGTAATGGTGGTGGAGTAAGTACTGGTGGAGGTCTTCAGGTAGTGGAAGGTGTACTGGTGGAGCTCTTTAGGTGTTGTAGGATGTACTGGTGGTGGAGTAAGTACTGGTGGAGAACTTCAGGTTGTGTAGGATGTACTGGTGGTGGAGTAAGTACTGGTGGAGGTCTTCAGGTGTTGTAGGATGTACTGGTGGTGGAGTAAGTACTGGTGGAGGTCTTCTGGTGGTGAAGGATGTACTGGTGGTGGAGTAAGTACTGGTGGAGGTCTTCAGGTGGTGTAGGATGTACTGGTGGTGGAGTAAGTACTGGTGGAGGTCTTCAGGTGTTGTAGGATGTACTGGTGGTGGAGTAAGTACTGGTGGAGAACTTCAGGTGGTGTAGGATGTACTGGTGGTGGAGTAAGTACTGGTGGAGGTCTTCAGGTGTTGTAGGATGTACTGGTGGTGGAGCAAGTACTGGTGGAGGTCTTCTGGTGGTGTAGGATGTACGGGTGGAGGAGTAAGTACTGGTGGAGGTCTTCAGGTGGTGTAAGATGTACTGGTGGAGGTCTTCAGGTGGTGTAGGATGTACTAGTGGTGGAGTAAGTACTGGTGGAGGTCTTCAGGTGGTGTAGGCTGTACTGATGGTGGAGTAAGTATGGGGGAGGTCTTCAGGTGGTGTAAGGTGTGGTGGTGGAGGTCTTCAGGTGGTGTAAGATGTACTGGTGGTGGAGTAAGTACTGGTAGAGGTCTTCAGGTGGTGTAGGATGTACTGGTGGTGGAGTAAATTTGGTAGAGGTCTTCAGGTGGTGGGGGATGTATTAGTTGAGGTCTCCAGGTGGTGTAGGATGTACTGGTGGTGGAGTAAGTACTGGTGGAGGTCTTCAGGTGGTGTAGGCTGTACTGATGGTGGAGTAAGTATGGGGGAGGTCTTCAGGTGGTGTAAGGTGTGGTGGTGGAGGTCTTCAGGTGGTGTAAGATGTACTGGTGGTGGAGTAAGTACTGGTAGAGGTCTTCAGGTGGTGTAGGATGTACTGGTGGACGTTTTCAGGTGCTGTAGGTTGTAATGGGGATGGAGTAAGTATGGTGGAGGTCTTCAGGTGTTGTAGGATGTACTGGCGGTGGAGTAAGTACTAGTGGAGGTCTTCAAGTGGTGTAGGATGTACTGGTGGTGGAGTAAGTACTGGTGGAGGTCTTCAGGTGGTGTAGGATGTACTGGTGGTGGAGTAAGTACTGGTGGAGGTCTTCAGGTGGTGTAGGATGTACTGGTGGTGGAGTAGGTACTGGTGGAGGTTTTCAGGTGGTGTAAGGTGTACTGGTGGAGGTGTTCAGGTGTTGTAGGATGTACTGGTGGTGGAGTAAGTACTGGTGGAGGTCTTCAGGTGCTGTACGATGTATTGGTGGTGGAGTAAGTACTGGTGGAGGTCTTCCGGTGTTGTAGGATGTAATGGTGGTGGAGTAAGTACTGGTGGAGGTCTTCAGGTGGTGTAGGATGTACAGGTGGTGGAGTAAGTACTGGTGGAGGTCTTCAGGTGGTGTAGGATGTACTGGTGGTGGAGTAAGTACTGATGGAGGTCTTCAGGTGGTGTAGGATGTACTGGTAGTGGAGTAAGTACTGGTGGAGGTCTTCAGGTAGTGTAAGGTCTACTGGTGGAGGTCTTCAGGTGTTGTAAGATGTACTGGTGGTGGAGTAAGTACTGGTGGAGGTCTTCAGGTGGTGTAGGATGTACTGGTGGTGGAGTAAGTACTGGTGGAGGTCTTCAGGTTTTGTAGGATGTACTGGTGGTGGAGTAAGGACTGGTGGAGGTCTTCAGGTGGTGTAGGATGTACTGATGGTGGAGTAGGTACTGGTGGAGGTCTTCATGTGGTGTAAGGTGTACTGGTGGAGGTGTTCAGGTGTTGTAGGATGTACTGGTGGTGGAGTAAGTACTGGTGGAGGTCTTCAGGTGGTGAAGGATGTACTGGTGATGGTGTAAGTACTGGTGGAGGTCTTCAGGTGCTGTAGGATGTATTGGTGGTGGAGTAAGTACTGGTGGAGGTCTTCAGGTGGTGTAAGGTGTACTGGTGGAGGTCTTCAGGTGTTGTAGGATGTACTGGTGGTGGAGAAAGTACTGGTGGAGGTCTTCAGGTGGTGTAGGATGTACTGGTGGTGGAGAAAGTACTGGTGGAGGTCTTCAGGTAGTGTAAGGTGTACTGGTGGAGGTCTTCAGGTGTTGTAGGATGTACTGGTTGTGGAGAAAATACTGGTGGAGGTCTTCAGATGGTGTAGGATGTACTGCTGGTGGAGTAAGTATTGGTGGAGGTCTTCAGGTGTTGTAGGATGTACTGGTGGTGGAGTAAGTACTGGTGGAGGTCCTCAGGTGGTGTAGGATGTACTGGTGGTGGAGTAAGTACTGGTGGAGGTCTTCAGGTGCTGTACGATGTATTGATGGTGGAGTAACTACTGGTGGAGGTCTTCAGGTGTTGTAGGATGTACTGGTGGTGGAGTAAGTACTAGTGGAGGTCTTCAGGTGTTGTAGGATGTACTGGTGGTGGAGTAAGTATGGTAGAGGTGTTCAGGTGGTGTAGGATGTACTGGTGGTGGAGTAAGTACTGGTGGAGGTCTTCAGGTGGTGTAGGATATACTGGTGGTGGAGTAAGTACTGGTGGAGGTCTTCAGGTGGTGTAGGATATACTGGTGGTGGAGTAAGTACTGGTGGAGGTCTTCAGGTAGTGTAAGGTGTACTGGTGGTGGAGTAAGTACTGGTGGAGGTCTTCAGGTGGTGTAGGATATACTGGTGGTGGAGTAAGTACTGGTGGAGGTCTTCAGGTAGTGTAAGGTGTACTGGTGGAGGTCTTCAGGTGGTGTAGGATGTACTGGTGGTGGAGTAAGTATTGGTGGAGGTCTTCAGGTGTTGTAGGATGTACTGGTGGTGGAGTAAGTATGGTAGAGGTGTTCAGGTGGTGTAGGATGTACTGGTGGTGGAGTAAGTACTGGAGGAGGTGTTCAGGTGGTGTAGGATGTACTGGTGGTGGAGTAAGCACTGGTGGAGGTCTTCAGGTGGTGTAGGATGTACTGGTGGTGGAGTAAGTACTGGTAGAGGTCTTCAGGTTGTGTAGGATGTATTGGTGGTGGAGTAAATACTGGTGGAGGTCTTCAGGTAGTGGAAGGTGTACTGGTGGAGGTCTTCAGGTGTTGTAGGATGTACTGGTGGTGGAGTAAGTACTGGTGGAGGTCTTCAGGTGTTGTAGGATGTACTGGTCGTGGAGTAAGTACTGGTAGAGGTGTTCAGGTGGTGTAGGATGTACTGGTGGTGGAGTAAGTACTGGAGGAGGTGTTCAGGTGGTGTAGGATGTACTGGTGGTGGAGTAAGCACTGGTGGAGGTCTTCAGGTGTTGTAGGATGTACTGGTGGTGGAGTAAGTACTGGTAGAGGTCTTCAGGTGGTGTAGGATGTACTGGTGGTGGAGTAAGTACTGGTGGAGGTCTTCAGGTGGTGTAAGGTGTACTGGTGGAGGTCTTCAGGTGTTGTAGGATGTACTGGTGGTGGAGTAAGTACTGGTGGAGGTCTTCAGGTGGTGTAGGATTTACTGGTGGTTGAGTACGTACTGGTGGAGGTCTTCAGGTGGTGTAGATGTACTGCTGGTGGAGTAAGTACTGGTGGAGGTCTTCAGGGTTTGTAGGATGTACTGGTGGTGGAGTAAGTACTGGTGGAGATCTTCAGGTGGTGTAGGATGTACTGGTGGTGGAGTAAGTACTGGTGGAGGTCTTCAGGTGGTGTAGGATGTACTGGTGGTGGAGTAAGTACTGGTGGAGTTCTTCAGGTGCTGTACGATGTATTGATGGTTGAGTAAGTACTGGTGGAGGTCTTCAGGTGTTGTAGGATGTACTGGTCGTGGAGTAAGTACTGGTGGAGGTCTTCAGGTGTTGTAGGATGTTCTGGTGGTGGAGAAAGTACTGGAGGAGGTGTTTAGGTGGTTTAGGATGTACTGGTGGTGGAGTAAGTACTGGTGGAGGTCTTCAGGTGGTGTAGGATGTACTGGTGGTGGAGTAAGTACTGGTGGAGGTCTTCAGGTGTTGTAGGATGTACTGGTGGTGGAGTAAGTACTGGTGGAGGTCTTCAGTTGGTGTAGGATGTACTGGTGGTGGAGTAAGTACTGGTGGAGGTCTTCAGGTGGTGTAGGATGTACTGGTAGTGGAGTAAGTACTGGTGGAGGTCTTCAGGTAGTGTAAGGTGTACTGGTGGAGGTCTTCAGGTGTTGTAAGATGTACTGGTGGTGGAGTAAGTACTGGTGGAGGTCTTCAGGTGGTGTAGGATGTACTGGTGGTGGAGTAAGTACTGGTGGAGGTCTTCAGGTTTTGTAGGATGTACTGGTGGTGGAGTAAGGACTGGTGGAGGTCTTCAGGTGGTGTAGGATGTACTGATGGTGGAGTAGGTACTGGTGGAGGTCTTCATGTGGTGTAAGGTGTACTGGTGGAGGTGTTCAGGTGTTGTAGGATGTACTGGTGGTGGAGTAAGTACTGGTGGAGGTCTTCAGGTGGTGAAGGATGTACTGGTGATGGTGTAAGTACTGGTGGAGGTCTTTAGGTGCTGTAGGATGTATTGGTGGTGGAGTAAGTACTGGTGGAGGTCTTCAGGTGGTGTAAGGTGTACTGGTGGAGGTCTTCAGGTGTTGTAGGATGTACTGGTGGTGGAGTAAGTACTGGTGGAGGTCTTCAGGTGGTGTAGGATGTACTGGTGGTGGAGTAAGTACTGGTGGAGGTCTTCAGGTGTTGTAGGATGTACTGGTGGTGGAGTAAGTACTGGTGGAGGTCTTCAGGTGGTGTAGGATGTACTGGTGGTGGAGTAAGTACTGGTGGAGGTCTTCAGGTGCTGTAGGATGTATTGATGGTGGAGTAAGTACTGGTGGAGGTCTTCAGGTGTTGTAGGATGTACTGGTGGTGGAGTAAGTATGGTAGAGGTGTTCAGGTGGTGTAGGATGTACTGGTGGTGGAGTAAGTACTGGAGGAGGTGTTCAGGTGGTGTAGGATGTACTGGTGGTGGAGTAAGTACTGGTGGAGGTCTTCAGGTGGTGTAGGATGTAATGGTGGTGGAGTAAGTACTGGTGGAGGTCTTCAGGTAGTGGAAGGTGTACTGGTGGAGGTCTTCAGGTGTTGTAGGATATACTGGTGGTGGAGTAAGTACTGGTGGAGATCTTCAGGTGGTGTAGGATGTACTGGTGGTGGAGTAAGTACTGGTGGAGGTCTTCAGGTGTTGTAGGATTTACTGGTGGTGGAGTAACTTCTGGTAGAGGTCTTCAGGTGGTGTAGGATGTACTGGTGGTGGAGTAAGTACTGGTGGAGGTCTTCAGGTGGTGTAAGGTGTACTGGTGGAGGTCTTCAGGTGTTGTAGGATGTACTGGTGGTGGAGTAAGTACTGGTGGAGGTCTTCAGGTGGTGTCGGATGTACTGGTGGTGTAGTACGTACTGGTGGAGGTCTTCAGGTGGTGTAGATGTACTGGTGGTGGAGTAAGTACTGGTGGAGGTCTTCAGGTGGTGTAGGATGTACTGGTGGTGGAGTAAGTACTGTTGGAGGTCTTCAGGTAGTGGAAGGTGTACTGGTGGAGGTCTTCAGGTGTTGTAGGATGTACTGGTGGTGGAGTAAGTACTGGTGGAGATCTTCAGGTGGTGTAGGATGTACTGGTGGTGGAGTAAGTACTGGTGGAGGTCTTCAGGTGTTGTAGGATGTACTGGTGGTGGAGTAAGTACTGGTGGAGATCTTCAGGTGGTGTAGGATGTACTGGTGGTGGAGTAAGTACTGGTGGAGGTCTTCAGGTGGTGTAGGATGTACTGGTGGTGGAGTAAGTACTGGTGGAGGTCTTCAGGTGGTGTAGGATGTACTGGTGGTGGAGTAGGTACTGGTGGAGGTCTTCTGGTGGTGTAAGGTGTACTGGTGGAGGTGTTCAGGTGTTGTAGGATGTGCTGGTGGTGGAGTAAGTACTGGTGGAGGTCCTCAGGTGGTGTAGGATGTACTGATGGTGGAGTAAGTACTGGTGGAGGTCTTCCGGTGCTGTAGGATGTATTGGTGGTGGAGTAAGTACTGGTGGAGGTCTTCAGGTGTTGTAGGGTGTACTGGTGGTGGAGTAAGTACTGGTGGAGGTCTTCAGGTGGTGTAAGGTGTACTGGTGGAGGTCTTTAGGTGTTGTAGGATGTACTGGTGGTGGAGAAAGTACTGGTGGAGGTCTTAAGGTGTTGTAGGATGTACTGGTGGTGGAGTAAGTACTGGTGGAGGTCTTCAGGTGTTGTAGGATGTACTGGTGGTGGAGTAAGTACTGGTGGAGGTCTTCAGGTGGTGTAGGATGTACTGGTGGTGGAGTAAGTACTGGTGGAGGTCTTCAGGTGTTGTAGGATGTATTGGTGGTGGAGTAAGTATGGTAGAGGTCTTCAGATGGTGTGGGATGTACTAGTGGTGGTTTAAGTACTGGTGGAGGTCTTCAGGTGTTGTAGGATGTACTGGTGGTGGAGTACGTACTGGTGGAGGTGTTCAGGTGTTGTAGGATGTACTGGTGGTGTAGTAAGTACTGTTGGAGTTCCTCAGGTGGTGTAGGATGTACTGATGGTGGAGTAAGTACTGGTGGAGGTCTTCAGGTGCTGTAGGATGTACTGATGGTGGAGTAAGTACTGGTGGAGGTCTTCAGGTGGTGTAGGATGTACTGGTGGTGGAGTAAGTACTGTTGGAGGTCTTCAGGTAGTGGAAGGTGTACTGGTGGAGGTCTTCAGGTGTTGTAGGATGTACTGGTGGTGGAGTAAGTACTGGTGGAGATCTTCAGGTGGTGTAGGATGTACTTGTGGTGGAGTAAGTACTGGTGGAGGTCTTCAGGTGTTGTAGGATGTACTGGTGGTGGAGTAAGTACTGGTGGAGATCTTCAGGTGGTGTAGGATGTACTGGTGGTGGAGTAAGTACTGGTGGAGGTCTTCAGGTGGTGTAGGATGTACTGGTGGTGGAGTAAGTACTTGTGGAGGTCTTCAGGTGGTGTAGGATTTACTGGTGGTGGAGTAGGTACTGGTGGAGGTCTTCTGGTGGTGTAAGGTGTACTGGTGGAGGTGTTCAGGTGTTGTAGGATGTGCTGGTGGTGGAGTAAGTACTGGTGGAGGTCCTCAGGTGGTGTAGGATGTACTGATGGTGGAGTAAGTACTGGTGGAGGTCTTCAGGTGCTGTAGGATGTATTGGTGGTGGAGTAAGTACTGGTGGAGGTCTTCAGGTGTTGTAGGGTGTACTGGTGGTGGAGTAAGTACTGGTGGAGGTCTTCAGGTGGTGTAAGGTGTACTGGTGGAGGTCCTTAGGTGTTGTAGGATGTACTGGTGGTGGAGAAAGTACTGGTGGAGGTCTTAAGGTGTTGTAGGATGTACTGGTGGTGGAGTAAGTACTGGTGGAGGTCTTCAGGTGTTGTAGGATGTACTGGTGGTGGAGTAAGTACTGGTGGAGGTCTTCAGGTGGTGTAGGATGTACTGGTGGTGGAGTAAGTACTGGTGGAGGTCTTCAGGTGTTGTAGGGTGTACTGGTGGTGGAGTAAGTACTGGTGGAGGTCTTCAGGTGGTGTAAGGTGTACTCGTGGAGGTCCTTAGGTGTTGTAGGATGTACTGGTGGTGGAGAAAGTACTGGTGGAGGTCTTAAGGTGTTGTAGGATGTACTGGTGGTGGAGTAAGTACTGGTGGAGGTCTTCAGGTGTTGTAGGATGTACTGGTGGTGGAGTAAGTACTGGTGGAGGTCTTCAGGTGTTGTAGGGTGTACTGGTGGTGGAGTAAGTACTGGTGGAGGTCTTCAGGTGGTGTAAGGTGTACTGGTGGAGGTCTTCAGGTGTTGTAGGATGTACTGGTGGTGGAGAAAGTACTGGTGGAGGTCTTCAGGTGGTGTAGGATGTACTGGTGGTGGAGTAAGTACTGGTGGAGGTCTTCTGGTGGTGTAGGATGTACTGGTGGTGGAGTAAGTACTGGTGGAGGTCTTCAGGTAGTGTACGGTGTACTGGTGGAGGTCTTCAGGTGTTGTAGGATGTACTGGTCGTGGAGAAAATACTGGTGGAGGTCTTCAGATGGTGTAGGATGTACTGCTGGTGGAGTAAGTATTGGTGGAGGTCTTCAGGTGTTGTAGGATGTACTGGTGGTGGAGTAAGTACTGGTGGAGGTCTTCAGGTGGTGTAGGATGTACTGGTGGTGGAGTAAGTACTGGTGGAGGTCTTCAGGTGCTGTACGATGTATTGATGGTGGAGTAAGTACTGGTGGAGGTCTTCAGGTGTTGTAGGATGTACTGGTGGTGGAGTAAGTACTAGTGGAGGTCTTCAGGTGTTGTAGGATGTACTGGTGGTGGAGTAAGTATGGTAGAGGTGTTCAGGTGGTGTAGGATGTACTGGTGGTGGAGTAAGTACTGGTGGAGGTCTTCAGGTGGTGTATGATATACTGGTGGTGGGGTAAGTACTGGTGGAGGTCTTCAGGTGGTGTAGGATATACTGGTGGTGGAGTAAGTACTGGTGGAGGTCTTCAGGTAGTGTAAGGTGTACTGGTGGAGGTCTTCAGGTGGTGTAGGATGTACTGGTGGTGGAGTAAGTATTGGTGGAGGTCTTCAGGTGTTGTAGGATGTACTGGTGGTGGAGTAGGTATGGTAGAGGTGTTCAGGTGGTGTAGGATGTACTGGTGGTGGAGTAAGTACTGGAGGAGGTGTTCAGGTGGTGTAGGATGTACTGGTGGTGGAGTAAGCACTGGTGGAGGTCTTCAGGTGGTGTAGGATGTACTGGTGGTGGAGTAAGTACTGGTAGAGGTCTTCAGGTTGTGTAGGATGTATTGGTGGTGGAGTAAGTACTGGTGGAGGTCTTCAGGTAGTGGAAGGTGTACTGGTGGAGGTCTTCAGGTGTTGTAGGATGTACTGGTGGTGGAGTAAGTACTGGTGGAGGTCTTCAGGTGTTGTAGGATGTATTGGTCGTGGAGTAAGTACTGGTAGAGGTGTTCAGGTGGTGTAGGATGTACTGGTGGTGGAGTATGTACTGAAGGAGGTGTTCAGGTGGTGTAGGATGTACTGGTGGTGGAGTAAGTACTGGTGGAGGTCTTCAGGTGTTGTAGGATGTACTGGTGGTGGAGTAAGTACTGGTAGAGGTCTTCAGGTGGTGTAGGATGTACTGGTGGTGGAGTAAGTACTGGTGGAGGTCTTCAGGTGGTGTAAGGTGTACTGGTGGAGGTCTTCAGGTGTTGTAGGATGTACTGGTGGTGGAGTAAGTACTGGTGGAGGTCTTCAGGTGGTGTAGGATTTACTGGTGGTTGAGTACGTACTGGTGGAGGTCTTCAGGTGGTATAGATGTACTGCTGGTGGAGTAAGTACTGGTGGAGGTCTTCAGGGTTTGTAGGATGTACTGGTGGTGGAGTAAGTACTGGTGGAGATCTTCAGGTGGTGTAGGATGTACTGGTGGTGGAGTAAGTACTGGTGGAGGTCTTCAGGTGGTGTAGGATGTACTGGTGGTGGAGTAAGTACTGGTGGAGTTCTTCAGGTGCTGTACGATGTATTGATGGTTGAGTAAGTACTGGTGGAGGTCTTCAGGTGTTGTAGGATGTACTGGTCGTGGAGTAAGTACTGGTGGAGGACTTCAGGTGTTGTAGGATGTTCTGGTGGTGGAGAAAGTACTGGAGGAGGTGTTTAGGTGGTTTAGGATGTACTGGTGGTGGGGTAAGTACTGGTGGAGGTCTTCAGGTGGTGTAGGATGTACTGGTGGTGGAGTAAGTACTGGTGGAGGTCTTCAGGTGTTGTAGGATGTACTGGTGGTGGAGTAAGTACTGGTGGAGGTCTTCAGGTGGTGTAGGATGTACTGGTGGTGGAGTAAGTACTGGTGGAGGTCTTCAGGTGGTGTAGGATGTACTGGTGGTGGAGTAAGTACTGGTGGAGGTCTTCAGGTGGTGTAGGATGTACTGGTAGTGGAGTAAGTACTGGTGGAGGTCTTCAGGTAGTGTAAGGTGTACTGGTGGAGGTCTTCAGGTGTTGTAAGATGTACTGGTGGTGGAGTAAGTACTGGTGGAGGTCTTCAGGTGGTGTAGGATGTACTGGTGGTGGAGTAAGTACTGGTGGAGGTCTTCAGGTTTTGTAGGATGTACTGGTGGTGGAGTAAGGACTGGTGGAGGTCTTCAGGTGGTGTAGGATGTACTGATGGTGGAGTACGTACTGGTGGAGGTCTTCATGTGGTGTAAGGTGTACTGGTGGAGGTGTTCAGGTGTTGTAGGATGTACTGGTGGTGGAGTAAGTACTGGTGGAGGTCTTCAGGTGGTGAAGGATGTACTGGTGATGGTGTAAGTACTGGTGGAGGTCTTCAGGTGCTGTAGGATGTATTGGTGGTGGAGTAAGTACTGGTGGAGGTCTTCAGGTGTTGTAGGATGTACTGGTGGTGGAGTAAGTATGGTAGAGGTGTTCAGGTGGTGTAGGATGTACTGGTGGTGGAGTAAGTACTGGTAGAGGTGTTCAGGTGGTGTAGGATGTACTGGTGGTGGAGTAAGTACTGGAGGAGGTGTTCAGGTGGTGTAGGATATACTGGTAGTGGAGTAAGTACTGGTGGAGGTCTTCAGGTGTTGTAGGATGTACTGGTGGTGGAGTAAGTACTGGTAGAGGTCTTCAGGTGGTGTAGGATGTACTGGTGGTGGAGTAAGTACTGGTGGAGGTCTTCAGGTGGTGTAAGGTGTACTGGTGGAGGTCTTCAGGTGTTGTAGGATGTTCTGGTGGTGGAGTAAGTACTGGTGGAGGTCTTCAGGTGGTGTAGGATTTACTGGTGGTTGAGTACGTACTGGTGGAGGTCTTCAGGTGGTGTAGATGTACTGCTGGTGGAGTAAGTACTGGTGGAGGTCTTCAGGGTTTGTAGCATGTACTGGTGGTGGAGTAAGTACTGGTGGAGATCTTCAGGTGGTGTAGGATGTACTGGTGGTGGAGTAAGTACTGGTGGAGGTCTTCAGGTGGTGTAGGATGTACTGGTGGTGGAGTAAGTACTGGTGGAGTTCTTCAGGTGCTGTACGATGTATTGATGGTTGAGTAAGTACTGGTGGAGGTCTTCAGGTGTTGTAGGATGTACTGGTCGTGGAGTAAGTACTGGTGGAGGTCTTCAGGTGTTGTAGGATGTTCTGGTGGTGGAGAAAGTACTGGAGGAGGTGTTTAGGTGGTTTAGGATGTACTGGTGGTGGAGTAAGTACTGGTGGAGGTCTTCAGGTGGTGTAGGATGTACTGGTGGTGGAGTAAGCACTGGTGGAGGTCTTCAGGTGGTGTAGGATGTACTGGTGGTGGAGTAAGTACTGGTGGAGGTCTTCAGGTGTTGTAGGATGTACTGGTGGTGGAGTAAATACTGGTGGAGGTCTTCAGGTAGTGGAAGGTGTACTGGTGGAGGTCTTCAGGTGTTGTAGGATGTACTGGTGGTGGAGTAAGTACTGGTGGAGGTCTTCAGGTGTTGTAGGATGTACTGGTCGTGGAGTAAGTACTGGTAGAGGTGTTCAGGTGGTGTAGGATGTACTGGTGGTGGAGTAAGTACTGGAGGAGGTGTTCAGGTGGTGTAGGATGTACTGGTGGTGGAGTAAGCACTGGTGGAGGTCTTCAGGTGTTGTAGGATGTACTGGTGGTGGAGTAAGTACTGGTAGAGGTCTTCAGGTGGTGTAGGATGTACTGGTGGTGGAGTAAGTACTGGTGGAGGTCTTCAGGTGGTGTAAGGTGTACTGGTGGAGGTCTTCAGGTGTTGTAGGATGTACTGGTGGTGGAGTAAGTACTGGTGGAGGTCTTCAGGTGGTGTAGGATTTACTGGTGGTTGAGTACGTACTGGTGGAGGTCTTCAGGTGGTGTAGATGTACTGCTGGTGGAGTAAGTACTGGTGGAGGTCTTCAGGGTTTGTAGGATGTACTGGTGGTGGAGTAAGTACTGGTGGAGATCTTCAGGTGGTGTAGGATGTACTGGTGGTGGAGTAAGTACTGGTGGAGGTCTTCAGGTGGGTGGTGTAGGATGTACTGGTGGTGGAGTAAGTACTGGTGGAGTTCTTCAGGTGCTGTACGATGTATTGATGGTTGAGTAAGTACTGGTGGAGGTCTTCAGGTGTTGTAGGATGTACTGGTCGTGGAGTAAGTACTGGTGGAGGTCTTCAGGTGTTGTAGGATGTTCTGGTGGTGGAGAAAGTACTGGAGGAGGTGTTTAGGTGGTTTAGGATGTACTGGTGGTGGAGTAAGTACTGGTGGAGGTCTTCAGGTGGTGTAGGATGTACTGGTGGTGGAGTAAGTACTGGTGGAGGTCTTCAGGTGTTGTAGGATGTACTGGTGGTGGAGTAAGTACTGGTGGAGGTCTTCAGTTGGTGTAGGATGTACTGGTGGTGGAGTAAGTACTGGTGGAGGTCTTCAGGTGGTGTAGGATGTACTGGTAGTGGAGTAAGTACTGGTGGAGGTCTTCAGGTAGTGTAAGGTGTACTGGTGGAGGTCTTCAGGTGTTGTAAGATGTACTGGTGGTGGAGTAAGTACTGGTGGAGGTCTTCAGGTGGTGTAGGATGTACTGGTGGTGGAGTAAGTACTGGTGGAGGTCTTCAGGTTTTGTAGGATGTACTGGTGGTGGAGTAAGGACTGGTGGAGGTCTTCAGGTGGTGTAGGATGTACTGATGGTGGAGTAGGTACTGGTGGAGGTCTTCAGGTGGTGTAAGGTGTACTGGTGGAGGTCTTCAGGTGTTGTAGGATGTACTGGTGGTGGAGTAAGTACTGGTGGAGGTCTTCAGGTGGTGTAGGATGTACTGGTGGTGGAGTAAGTACTGGTGGAGGTCTTCAGGTGGTGAAGGATGTACTGGTGATTGTGTAAGTACTGGTGGAGGTCTTTAGGTGCTGTAGGATGTATTGGTGGTGGAGTAAGTACTGGTGGAGGTCTTCAGGTGGTGTAAGGTGTACTGGTGGAGGTCTTCAGGTGTTGTAGGATGTACTGGTGGTGGAGTAAGTACTGGTGGAGGTCTTCAGGTGGTGTAGGATGTACTGGTGGTGGAGTAAGTACTGGTGGAGGTCTTCAGGTGTTGTAGGATGTACTGGTGGTGGAGTAAGTACTGGTGGAGGTCTTCAGGTGGTGTAGGATGTACTGGTGGTGGAGTAAGTACTGGTGGAGGTCTTCAGGTGCTGTAGGATGTATTGATGGTGGAGTAAGTACTGGTGGAGGTCTTCAGGTGTTGTAGGATGTACTGGTGGTGGAGTAAGTATGGTAGAGGTGTTCAGGTGGTGTAGGATGTACTGGTGGTGGAGTAAGTACTGGAGGAGGTGTTCAGGTGGTGTAGGATGTACTGGTGGTGGAGTAAGTACTGGTGGAGGTCTTCAGGTGGTGTAGGATGTAATGGTGGTGGAGTAAGTACTGGTGGAGGTCTTCAGGTAGTGGAAGGTGTACTGGTGGAGGTCTTCAGGTGTTGTAGGATATACTGGTGGCGGAGTAAGTACTGGTGGAGATCTTCAGGTGGTGTAGGATGTACTGGTGGTGGAGTAAGTACTGGTGGAGGTCTTCAGGTGTTGTAGGATTTACTGGTGGTGGAGTAACTTCTGGTAGAGGTCTTCAGGTGGTGTAGGATGTACTGGTGGTGGAGTAAGTACTGGTGGAGGTCTTCAGGTGGTGTAAGGTGTACTGGTGGAGGTCTTCAGGTGTTGTAGGATGTACTGGTGGTGGAGTAAGTACTGGTGGAGGTCTTCAGGTGGTGTAGGATGTACTGGTGGTGTAGTACGTACTGGTGGAGGTCTTCAGGTGGTGTAGATGTACTGGTGGTGGAGTAAGTACTGGTGGAGGTCTTCAGGTGGTGTAGGATGTACTGGTGGTGGAGTAAGTACTGTTGGAGGTCTTCAGGTAGTGGAAGGTGTACTGGTGGAGGTCTTCAGGTGTTGTAGGATGTACTGGTGGTGGAGTAAGTACTGGTGGAGATCTTCAGGTGGTGTAGGATGTACTGGTGGTGGAGTAAGTACTGGTGGAGGTCTTCAGGTGTTGTAGGATGTACTGGTGGTGGAGTAAGTACTGGTGGAGATCTTCAGGTGGTGTAGGATGTACTGGTGGTGGAGTAAGTACTGGTGGAGGTCTTCAGGTGGTGTAGGATGTACTGGTGGTGGAGTAAGTACTGGTGGAGGTCTTCAGGTGGTGTAGGATGTACTGGTGGTGGAGTAGGTACTGGTGGAGGTCTTCTGGTGGTGTAAGGTGTACTGGTGGAGGTGTTCAGGTGTTGTAGGATGTGCTGGTGGTGGAGTAAGTACTGGTGGAGGTCCTCAGGTGGTGTAGGATGTACTGATGGTGGAGTAAGTACTGGTGGAGGTCTTCCGGTGCTGTAGGATGTATTGGTGGTGGAGTAAGTACTGGTGGAGGTCTTCAGGTGTTGTAGGGTGTACTGGTGGTGGAGTAAGTACTGGTGGAGGTCTTCAGGTGGTGTAAGGTGTACTGGTGGAGGTCTTTAGGTGTTGTAGGATGTACTGGTGGTGGAGAAAGTACTGGTGGAGGTCTTAAGGTGTTGTAGGATGTACTGGTGGTGGAGTAAGTACTGGTGGAGGTCTTCAGGTGTTGTAGGATGTACTGGTGGTGGAGTAAGTACTGGTGGAGGTCTTCAGGTGGTGTAGGATGTACTGGTGGTGGAGTAAGTACTGGTGGAGGTCTTCAGGTGTTGTAGGATGTATTGGTGGTGGAGTAAGTATGGTAGAGGTCTTCAGATGGTGTGGGATGTACTAGTGGTGGTTTAAGTACTGGTGGAGGTCTTCAGGTGTTGTAGGATGTACTGGTGGTGGAGTACGTACTGGTGGAGGTGTTCAGGTGTTGTAGGATGTACTGGTGGTGTAGTAAGTACTGGTGGAGTTCCTCAGGTGGTGTAGGATGTACTGATGGTGGAGTAAGTACTGGTGGAGGTCTTCAGGTGCTGTAGGATGTACTGATGGTGGAGTAAGTACTGGTGGAGGTCTTCAGGTGGTGTAGGATGTACTGGTGGTGGAGTAAGTACTGTTGGAGGTCTTCAGGTAGTGGAAGGTGTACTGGTGGAGGTCTTCAGGTGTTGTAGGATGTACTGGTGGTGGAGTAAGTACTGGTGGAGATCTTCAGGTGGTGTAGGATGTACTTGTGGTGGAGTAAGTACTGGTGGAGGTCTTCAGGTGTTGTAGGATGTACTGGTGGTGGAGTAAGTACTGGTGGAGATCTTCAGGTGGTGTAGGATGTACTGGTGGTGGAGTAAGTACTGGTGGAGGTCTTCAGGTGGTGTAGGATGTACTGGTGGTGGAGTAAGTACTTGTGGAGGTCTTAAGGTGGTGTAGGATTTACTGGTGGTGGAGTAGGTACTGGTGGAGGTCTTCTGGTGGTGTAAGGTGTACTGGTGGAGGTGTTCAGGTGTTGTAGGATGTGCTGGTGGTGGAGTAAGTACTGGTGGAGGTCCTCAGGTGGTGTAGGATGTACTGATGGTGGAGTAAGTACTGGTGGAGGTCTTCAGGTGCTGTAGGATGTATTGGTGGTGGAGTAAGTACTGGTGGAGGTCTTCAGGTGTTGTAGGGTGTACTGGTGGTGGAGTAAGTACTGGTGGAGGTCTTCAGGTGGTGTAAGGTGTACTGGTGGAGGTCCTTAGGTGTTGTAGGATGTACTGGTGGTGGAGAAAGTACTGGTGGAGGTCTTAAGGTGTTGTAGGATGTACTGGTGGTGGAGTAAGTACTGGTGGAGGTCTTCAGGTGTTGTAGGATGTACTGGTGGTGGAGTAAGTACTGGTGGAGGTCTTCAGGTGGTGTAGGATGTACTGGTGGTGGAGTAAGTACTGGTGGAGGTCTTCAGGTGTTGTAGGGTGTACTGGTGGTGGAGTAAGTACTGGTGGAGGTCTTCAGGTGGTGTAAGGTGTACTGGTGGAGGTCCTTAGGTGTTGTAGGATGTACTGGTGGTGGAGAAAGTACTGGTGGAGGTCTTAAGGTGTTGTAGGATGTACTGGTGGTGGAGTAAGTACTGGTGGAGGTCTTCAGGTGTTGTAGGATGTACTGGTGGTGGAGTAAGTACTGGTGGAGGTCTTCAGGTGTTGTAGGGTGTACTGGTGGTGGAGTAAGTACTGGTGGAGGTCTTCAGGTGGTGTAAGGTGTACTGGTGGAGGTCTTCAGGTGTTGTAGGATGTACTGGTGGTGGAGAAAGTACTGGTGGAGGTCTTCAGGTGGTGTAGGATGTACTGGTGGTGGAGTAAGTACTGGTGGAGGTCTTCTGGTGGTGTAGGATGTACTGGTGGTGGAGTAAGTACTGGTGGAGGTCTTCAGGTAGTGTAAGGTGTACTGGTGGAGGTCTTCAGGTGTTGTAGGATGTACTGGTCGTGGAGAAAATACTGGTGGAGGTCTTCAGATGGTGTAGGATGTACTGCTGGTGGAGTAAGTATTGGTGGAGGTCTTCAGGTGTTGTAGGATGTACTGGTGGTGGAGTAAGTACTGGTGGAGGTCTTCAGGTGGTGTAGGATGTACTGGTGGTGGAGTAAGTACTGGTGGAGGTCTTCAGGTGCTGTACGATGTATTGATGGTGGAGTAAGTACTGGTGGAGGTCTTCAGGTGTTGTAGGATGTACTGGTGGTGGAGTAAGTACTAGTGGAGGTCTTCAGGTGTTGTAGGATGTACTGGTGGTGGAGTAAGTATGGTAGAGGTGTTCAGGTGGTGTAGGATGTACTGGTGGTGGAGTAAGTACTGGTGGAGGTCTTCAGGTGGTGTATGATATACTGGTGGTGGGGTAAGTACTGGTGGAGGTCTTCAGGTGGTGTAGGATATACTGGTGGTGGAGTAAGTACTGGTGGAGGTCTTCAGGTAGTGTAAGGTGTACTGGTGGAGGTCTTCAGGTGGTGTAGGATGTACTGGTGGTGGAGTAAGTATTGGTGGAGGTCTTCAGGTGTTGTAGGATGTACTGGTCGTGGAGTAAGTATGGTAGAGGTGTTCAGGTGGTGTAGGATGTACTGGTGGTGGAGTAAGTACTGGAGGAGGTGTTCAGGTGGTGTAGGATGTACTGGTGGTGGAGTAAGCACTGGTGGAGGTCTTCAGGTGGTGTAGGATGTACTGGTGGTGGAGTAAGTACTGGTAGAGGTCTTCAGGTTGTGTAGGATGTATTGGTGGTGGAGTAAGTACTGGTGGAGGTCTTCAGGTAGTGGAAGGTGTACTGGTGGAGGTCTTCAGGTGTTGTAGGATGTACTGGTGGTGGAGTAAGTACTGGTGGAGGTCTTCAGGTGTTGTAGGATGTATTGGTCGTGGAGTAAGTACTGGTAGAGGTGTTCAGGTGGTGTAGGATGTACTGGTGGTGGAGTATGTACTGAAGGAGGTGTTCAGGTGGTGTAGGATGTACTGGTGGTGGAGTAAGTACTGGTGGAGGTCTTCAGGTGTTGTAGGATGTACTGGTGGTGGAGTAAGTACTGGTAGAGGTCTTCAGGTGGTGTAGGATGTACTGGTGGTGGAGTAAGTACTGGTGGAGGTCTTCAGGTGGTGTAAGGTGTACTGGTGGAGGTCTTCAGGTGTTGTAGGATGTACTGGTGGTGGAGTAAGTACTGGTGGAGGTCTTCAGGTGGTGTAGGATTTACTGGTGGTTGAGTACGTACTGGTGGAGGTCTTCAGGTGGTATAGATGTACTGCTGGTGGAGTAAGTACTGGTGGAGGTCTTCAGGGTTTGTAGGATGTACTGGTGGTGGAGTAAGTACTGGTGGAGATCTTCAGGTGGTGTAGGATGTACTGGTGGTGGAGTAAGTACTGGTGGAGGTCTTCAGGTGGTGTAGGATGTACTGGTGGTGGAGTAAGTACTGGTGGAGTTCTTCAGGTGCTGTACGATGTATTGATGGTTGAGTAAGTACTGGTGGAGGTCTTCAGGTGTTGTAGGATGTACTGGTCGTGGAGTAAGTACTGGTGGAGGACTTCAGGTGTTGTAGGATGTTCTGGTGGTGGAGAAAGTACTGGAGGAGGTGTTTAGGTGGTTTAGGATGTACTGGTGGTGGAGTAAGTACTGGTGGAGGTCTTCAGGTGGTGTAGGATGTACTGGTGGTGGAGTAAGTACTGGTGGAGGTCTTCAGGTGTTGTAGGATGTACTGGTGGTGGAGTAAGTACTGGTGGAGGTCTTCAGGTGGTGTAGGATGTACTGGTGGTGGAGTAAGTACTGGTGGAGGTCTTCAGGTGGTGTAGGATGTACTGGTAGTGGAGTAAGTACTGGTGGAGGTCTTCAGGTAGTGTAAGGTGTACTGGTGGAGGTCTTCAGGTGTTGTAAGATGTACTGGTGGTGGAGTAAGTACTGGTGGAGGTCTTCAGGTGGTGTAGGATGTACTGGTGGTGGAGTAAGTACTGGTGGAGGTCTTCAGGTTTTGTAGGATGTACTGGTGGTGGAGTAAGGACTGGTGGAGGTCTTCAGGTGGTGTAGGATGTACTGATGGTGGAGGAGATACTGGTGGAGGTCTTCATGTGGTGTAAGGTGTACTGGTGGAGGTGTTCAGGTGTTGTAGGATGTACTGGTGGTGGAGTAAGTACTGGTGGAGGTCTTCAGGTGGTGAAGGATGTACTGGTGATGGTGTAAGTACTGGTGGAGGTCTTCAGGTGCTGTAGGATGTATTGGTGGTGGAGTAAGTACTGGTGGAGGTCTTCAGGTGTTGTAGGATGTACTGGTGGTGGAGTAAGTATGGTAGAGGTGTTCAGGTGGTGTAGGATGTACTGGTGGTGGAGTAAGTACTGGTAGAGGTGTTCAGGTGGTGTAGGATGTACTGGTGGTGGAGTAAGTACTGGAGGAGGTGTTCAGGTGGTGTAGGATGTACTGGTAGTGGAGTAAGTACTGGTGGAGGTCTTCAGGTGTTGTAGGATGTACTGGTGGTGGAGTAAGTACTGGTAGAGGTCTTCAGGTGGTGTAGGATGTACTGGTGGTGGAGTAAGTACTGGTGGAGGTCTTCAGGTGGTGTAAGGTGTACTGGTGGAGGTCTTCAGGTGTTGTAGGATGTTCTGGTGGTGGAGTAAGTACTGGTGGAGGTCTTCAGGTGGTGTAGGATTTACTGGTGGTTGAGTACGTACTGGTGGAGGTCTTCAGGTGGTGTAGATGTACTGCTGGTGGAGTAAGTACTGGTGGAGGTCTTCAGGGTTTGTAGCATGTACTGGTGGTGGAGTAAGTACTGGTGGAGATCTTCAGGTGGTGTAGGATGTACTGGTGGTGGAGTAAGTACTGGTGGAGGTCTTCAGGTGGTGTAGGATGTACTGGTGGTGGAGTAAGTACTGGTGGAGTTCTTCAGGTGCTGTACGATGTATTGATGGTTGAGTAAGTACTGGTGGAGGTCTTCAGGTGTTGTAGGATGTACTGGTCGTGGAGTAAGTACTGGTGGAGGTCTTCAGGTGTTGTAGGATGTTCTGGTGGTGGAGAAAGTACTGGAGGAGGTGTTTAGGTGGTTTAGGATGTACTGGTGGTGGAGTAAGTACTGGTGGAGGTCTTCAGGTGGTGTAGGATGTACTGGTGGTGGAGTAAGTACTGGTGGAGGTCTTCAGGTGTTGTAGGATGTACTGGTGGTGGAGTAAGTACTGGTGGAGGTCTTCAGGTGTTGTAGGATGTACTGGTGGTGGAGTAAGTATGGTAGAGGTGTTCAGGTGGTGTAGGATGTACTGGTGGTGGAGTAAGTACTGGAGGAGGTGTTCAGGTGGTGTAGGATGTACTGGTGGTGGAGTAAGTACTGGTGGAGTTCTTCAGGTGGTGTAGGATGTAATGGTGGAGGAGTAAGTACTGGTGGAGGTCTTCAGGTAGTGGAAGGTGTACTGGTGGAGGTCTTCAGGTGTTGTAGGATATACTGGTGGTGGAGTAAGTACTGGTGGAGATCTTCAGGTGGTGTAGGATGTACTGGTGGTGGAGTAAGTACTGGTGGAGGTCTTCAGGTGTTGTAGGATTTACTGGTGGTGGAGTAAGTACTGGTGGAGGTCTTCAGGTGGTGTAAGGTGTACTGGTGGAGGTCTTCAGGTGTTGTAGGATGTACTGGTGGTGGAGTAAATACTGGTGGAGGTCTTCAGGTGGTGTAGGATGTACTGGTGGTGGAGTACGTACTGGTGGAGGTCTTCAGGTGGTGTAGATGTACTGGTGGTGGAGTAAGTACTGGTGGAGGTCTTCAGGTGGTGTAGGATGTACTGGTGGTGGAGTAAGTACTGTTGAGGTCTTCAGGTAGTGGAAGGTGTACTGGTGGAGGTCTTCAGGTGTTGTAGGATGTACTGGTGGTGGAGTAAGTACTGGTGGAGGTCTTCAGGTGGTGTAGGATGTACTGGTGGTGGAGTAAGTACTGGTGGAGGTCTTCAGGTGTTGTAGGATGTACTGGTGGTGGAGTAAGTACTGGTGGAGATCTTCAGGTGGTGTAGGATGTACTGGTGGTGGAGTAAGTACTGGTGGAGGTCTTCAGGTGGTGTAGGATGTACTGGTGGTGGAGTAAGTACTGGTGGAGGTCTTCAGGTGGTGTAGGATGTACTGGTGGTGGAGTAGGTACTGGTGGAGGTCTTCTGGTGGTGTAAGGTGTACTGGTGGAGGTGTTCAGGTGTTGTAGGATGTGCTGGTGGTGGAGTAAGTACTGGTGGAGGTCCTCAGGTGGTGTAGGATGTACTGATGGTGGAGTAAGTACTGGTGGAGGTCTTCAGGTGCTGTAGGATGTATTGGTGGTGGAGTAAGTACTGGTGGAGGTCTTCAGGTGTTGTAGGGTGTACTGGTGGTGGAGTAAGTACTGGTGGAGGTCTTCAGGTGGTGTAAGGTGTACTGGTGGAGGTCTTTAGGTATTGTAGGATGTACTGGTGGTGGAGAAAGTACTGGTGGAGGTCTTAAGGTGTTGTAGGATGTACTGGTGGTGGAGTAAGTACTGGTGGAGGTCTTCAGGTGTTGTAGGATGTACTGTTGGTGGAGTAAGTACTGGTGGAGGTCTTCAGGTGGTGTAGGATGTACTGGTGGTGGAGTAAGTACTGGTGGAGGTCTTCAGGTGTTGTAGGATGTATTGGTGGTGAAGTAAGTATGGTAGAGGTCTTCAGATGGTGTGGGATGTACTAGTGGTGGTTTAAGTACTGGTGGAGGTCTTCAGGTGTTGTAGGATGTACTGGTGGTGGAGTACGTACTGGTGGAGGTGTTCAGGTGTTGTAGGATGTACTGGTGGTGTAGTAAGTACTGGTGGAGGTCCTCAGGTGGTGTAGGATGTACTGATGGTGGAGTAAGTACTGGTGGAGGTCTTCAGGTGCTGTAGGATGTACTGATGGTGGAGTAAGTACTGGTGGAGGTCTTCAGGTGCTGTAGGATGTATTGGTGGTGGAGTAAGAACTGGTGGAGGTCTTCAGGTGTTGTAGGATGTACTGGTGGTGGAGTAAGTACTGGTGGAGGTCTTCAGGTGGTGTAGGATGTACTGGTGGTGGAGTAAGTACTGGTGGAGGTCTTCAGGTGTTGTAGGATGTACTGGTGGTGGAGTAAGTACTGGTGGAGGTCTTCAGGTGGTGTAGGATGTACTGGTGGTGGAGTAAGTACTGGTGGAGGTCTTCAGGTGTTGTAGGATGTATTGGTGGTGGAGTAAGTATGGTAGAGGTCTTCAGATGGTGTAGGATGTACTGGTGGTGGAGTAAATACTGGAGGAGGTCTTCAGGTGGTGTAGGATGTACTGGTGGTGGAGTAAGTATTGGTGGAGGTCTTCAGGTGTTGTAGGATGTACTGGTGGTGGATTAAGTACTGGTGGAGGTCTTCAGGTGTTGTAGGATGTACTGGTGGTGGAGTACGTACTGGTGGAGGTCTGCAGGTGGTGTAGGATGTACTGGTGGTGGAGTAAGTACTGGTGGAGGTTTTCAGGTGGTGTAGGATGTACTGGTGGTGGAGTAGGTACTGGTGGAGGTCCTCAGGTGGTGTAGGATGTACTGATGGTGGAGTAAGTACTGGTGGAGGTCTTCACGTGCTGTAGGATGTATTGGTGGTGGAGTAAGTACTGGTGGAGGTCTTTAGGTGTTGTAGGATGTACTGGTGGTGGAGTAAGTACTGGTCGAGGTCTTCAGGTGGTGTAAGGTGTACTGGTGGAGGTGTTCAGGTGTTGTAGGATGTACTGGTGGTGGAGTAAGTACTGGTGGAGGTCTTCATGTGCTGTAGTATGTATTGGTGGTGGAGTAAGTACTGGTGGAGGTCTTCAGGTGTTGTAGGATGTACTGGTGGTGGAGTAAGTACTGGTGGAGGTCTTCAGGTGGTGTAAGGTGTACTGGTGGAGGTCTTCAGGTGTTGTAGGATGTACTGGTGGTGGAGTAAGTACTGGTGGAGGTCTTCAAGTGT
The DNA here is from genome assembly GCF_048569485.1 of Anomaloglossus baeobatrachus. NCBI lineage: Eukaryota > Metazoa > Chordata > Amphibia > Anura > Aromobatidae > Anomaloglossus > Anomaloglossus baeobatrachus. Next base: position 8,812,187 of record NC_134363.1, read on the forward strand.
TGTAGGATGTACTGGTGGTGGAGTAAGTACTGGTGGAGGTCTTCAAGTGTTGTAGGATGTACTGGTGGTGGAGTAAGTACTGGTGGAGGTCTTCAGGTGTTGTAGGATGTACTGGTGGTGGAGTAAGTACTGGTGGAGGTCTTCAGGTGGTGTAGGATGTACTGGTGATGGAGTAAGTACTGGTGGAGGTCTTCAAGTGTTGTAGGATGTACTGGTGGTGGAGTAAGTACTGGTGGAGGTCTTCAGGTGTTGTAGGATGTACTGGTGGTGGAGTAAGTACTGGTAGAGGTCTTCAGGTGGTGTAGGATGTACTGGTGATGGAGTAAGTACTGGTGGAGGTCTTCAGGTGGTGTAGGATGTACTGGTGGTGGAGTAAGTACTGGTGGAGGTCTTCAGGTGGTGTAGGATGTACTGGTGATGGAGTAAGTACTGGTGGAGGTCTTCAGGTGGTGTAGGATGTACTGGTGGTGGAGTAAGTACTGGTGGAGGACTTCAGGTGTTGTAGGATGTACTGGTGGTGGAGTAAGTACTGGTGGAGGTCTTCAGGTGGTGTAAGATATACTGGTGGTGGAGTAAGTACTTCAGGTGGTGGAGGATGTACTAGTTGAGGTCCGTCTGCCTTGGATGAGCATGGTGGAGACAGTTCTCAGGAACCTGGAGGACTTGTCATGTGTAGACTTATTGTGGGAGACACTGAGATACTGGTTGGGGTTTTGTTTTTATTATCCTGGTTGAATGGAGGTTAATAATCCCTCGATTGTCCACATTGTAGATATATTTCTTAGTGCTGGACGGTTGGCTCCAGGTCCTCATCCGATGTTGGTGGAGGGGAACCATCAGCCTCCGCCCTTCCCCCGGAGAGCCCCCTATTTCTGAGTGCGGAGCTCTTCTTCCTTCATGCCCCGGGCCGAGGTTACATTACTCCGTGCGTCACACCCATTAGGCAACTATTGTATCACTGCTGAAGAATGTTGCTCTCAACTATTTAAAGGGGAAGGAGACAATTTCTGTCATGCAAATATTCTTTGTCTGATTTTAGATATAAAAAATTGATGTTTTATTCCGATGCGCCTCCACACCTGTCCATGGTTGTGTCTGGTATTGCAGCTCGGCTCCATTGAAGTGTATGGGATGGAGCTGCAGTACCACATACAGCCTGCAGGGGGAGGGGCACTGTTTGCTGATGAAATCAACCATGGATAGGAAATAATAGGATCAGCTATAAGAATAGGTATGAGTGATATCATCTTCCCTGCATCGTCTCCTTGGAGGAGGAGGAGGAGGAGGAGGACCTCTACATCCTACCTAAAGATGGAAGCATGGTGGAGATTTCAGGAAAAAAAAGGGATTTTTATTTATGTCTTTCTTTTGGCAGAAAATATAAAAAAATCACATTATTGTTACATTTCACTCAAGTCAGAAAACAAAACTGAAAGTGCAAAATAGTGGCGCAAAATGAGAAATAGAAGATTCACTTCCAAAGTGGTGTCTATGAATTATTCCTACAAGGGGGAGTGCAGCTGTGGAGCACAAGCTGCAGCTCCAATAAGTGAAACCCTCTGCAGATAGAGATCAAATTCCCAGATTCTCTCTCTTCGGAATGTTCAAACCGATTTAGCAACAAGTAGAACCCCCAGAAATGGACGAGGAAGATGCGGAAGATCCAGATGACGATGCGCCGCTCCTGCTGACCAGGATTGGAACCATAATGGAGCACAACATCAGGTACAGGCAAAAGGTAAGGAACCCCATAAACACGTTCAGACAGGCGACCTTAGAGGAATATTTTGTGGCTGTGATGATATCTCCTTTGTAGATCTACGAGAGATAAAAATGTATTATTTACAAACACATTCGAAGAATGCACACCGACTATTGTACATTGTATCAAAGGGTAAGAGAAAGAACAACACAGCTATTAATTTCTAAATGGTAACAAAAGTGAGTACACCCTGTGTCGACCTGGACTCTGTCAATGCTTAGCAAGGGTTAAATTTCTTAAAATTCAGCCAGACATGAAGATAGTTTGTTTATAGACGGGGGATAAGCCCTCATTGTTTTTACAAGACTCTTGTTGACTCATGTAATTGCCTTGGCTAATGAAGGCCAGACACACAGATAAATCAATTATGCGAACTTCCCATTGTATTACTAAGTGAATTGCTAGATGTGATGTAACTTACCTGTCTCACCCTTGTTTCTGTATATTTGAATATGGCTTGAAATCTAGCCAATAAAAGCCCAGTCTTTTCCACCAATCGTGAAGACCCCAATGGTCTGAATGGAGAGCTCAGGGGTATAAGAAGGAGGACTGTCCATTGCCCGGGTAGACTCTTGCTACATGATACCAATCTAGGACCGGCGGATCCGATTGGCAAGCCATAATCAAACCTGGATTATAACACTATATGGACTTCAGCATTGAAGGCAAGGATTTGGCTGTGATATCAAGGACTACCTAAGGAAGGAATCCAGCTTGGGACAATCCAGTCACCTGACTACAGACTTTGCAGACCTCTGCCAGCTTCCTATATCTGGTGTTATTCCATGCTTGGTGGGTGCCCACCGAAAACGGGGTGCTGCTGGATTGGAGTAAGTAGCCCTGGAAGCTCTGAGGCACGGACATTCTAATCCCTGGTGAGCCAGCGGAAGGGTGAGACTCTGTTGCCTGTTACATTTGTGTTTTGCTGGTTATGTGTTATGTGCCGTTAATTGTTTGGGGATCCAATAAAGTCTTAATATTGTGATTCCCTCACCCTGTGTTGTCTGAGTAGTGTTCCGCCCACAGGTAAGGAGGTCGGGCGTTCAGTTGGGATGAGCCCTGGGCCATGCTGTCTTTCTAAAGGTGGCCGGGCCAGCGGACGAGAGCACTCACTGACCCCCATGTCTCCACAGGAGAGCACCCACTGACCCCTGTGTCTCCACAGAAGAGCACCCACTGACCCCCATGTCTCCACAGGAGAGCACCCACTGACCCCCGTGTCTCCACAATTGGTGGCAGCAGTGGGATACTACTCAGCCTGGTTTATCCAGGGGAGCTACAAGAGGACTGGTGTTCTCGGACAACGTCCATGGCTCAACAACCAGGGAGGCACATAAGCATACCCAGGAGGCCATCCACCGAGACTGGAATAACACCAGATTTAGGAAGCTGGCTGAGGACTGCAAAGTCTGTAGTCAAATGACTGGATTGTCCCAAGCTGGATTCCTTCCTTATGTAGTCCTTGATATCTCAGCTGAATCCTTGCATCCGATGCTGAAGTCCATGTAGTGTTATAATCCAGGTTTGGTTATGGCTTGCCAATCGGATCCGCAGGTCCCAGATTCGTAGCATGTAGCAAGAGTCTCTCTGAGCAATGGGCAGTCCTCCTTCTTATACCCCTGAGCTCTCCATTCAGACCATTGGGGTCTTCACGATTGGTGGAAAAGACTGGGCTTTTATTGGCTAGATTTCAAGCCATATTCAAATATCCAGAGACAAGGGTGAGACAGGTCAGTTACATCACATCTAGCAATTCACTTAGTAATACAATGGGAAGTTCGCATAATTGATTTATCTGTGTGTCTGGCCTTCATTAGCCAAGGCAATTATATGAGTCAACAAGAGTCTTGTAAAAACAATAAGGGCTTATCCCCCATCTATAAACAAACTATCTTCATGTCTGGCTGAATTTTAAGAAATGTAACCCCTGCTAAGCATTGACAGAGTCCAGGTCATCACACACCCCTTGTGTCCACTTTCCCTCCCCAGTGTCATGTGACTCATTAGTGTTACAAGGTGTCAGTTGTGAATGGAGAGCAGGTGTGTTACATTTGGTGTTATCGCTCACACACTCAAAGACAAGTGTGTCCTTCCTACAGTTAGGCATGGTGGTGGAGGGTCATGGTTTGGAGCTGCTTGAGTGCTGCCGGGTGTGGGGGCAATAGATCATTGTCGGAACCATGAATGAAAACATGTCCTGTGACATAGTAAAGCAGAATATGATCCCTTCCCTTCATATTCCACCAGGATAACGACCCCAAACACCTCCTAACCCCCCACTGCCTCGCTGAAGAAACTGAGGGTAAAGGTGCTGGACCGGCTGAGCGTCTCCAGACCTAAACCCTATGGAGCATCTGTGGGGCCTCCTCAAATGGAAAGTGGAGCAGCACAATGTCTGTAATATCCACCAGCTACGAGATGTGGTCATGGAGGAGGGAAGAGGATCCAGCGGCTCCTGTGAAGATCTAGTGAGCTCTAGGCCCAAGAGAGTTAAGGCCGTTGTGATGGTGAGATATGATGGGTTGTGTTTGTTCAGATGTTGGGAGTGTTTCCTTGTGTGTACATTGTCCTGTCTGCAGGTTAATCATCCCCTGCAGTGATTCTGTCCCTAGGTTCGGGGGAGGGGGGCCTGGAATCCATTCAACCTCTCTGCTTACCAGGGGGATTATTCAGTCAGGCTGAGAAGGACAAGAGAGAAGGAGTAAGATTTATCCTCTGTGGGAGAAGCTGAGGCTGCGGTCCACACCCCAGAGAGACCTTGAGAAACCCTGATTTCCCTAGAAAAGGATTGCTGGAGGATTGTGACTCATCCCCGGGAAATTTATCCCATTCCTGGACTATTTTACCCTCTGTATGGTGGATTATTTTATGGACCTGATTTGCTCGGAATAAAGGTTCTTTGGATTGTTCACTCATATCTCGCTCTGTTAATTGTGTGATACAGGAGAAGGTCCCCGTGACAGCCGTGCTCAAAAATAATGGCGTCAACACAAAATATCCACAGCAAGGGCACAATTTGGCCATTCTCACTTAGGGGTGTACTCACGTTTATTGCCAGTGGTTTAGACATTAATGACTGTGTTGTGTTTTTTACACTGTTATACAAGCTGTGCACTGACATTGCACATTGTATCACAGGGTCAGATCTGCAGCGCTGTCCCAAGGAAAAAGTATAAGTATTTAGAAAAATGTGAGGATGTGAGGGGTGTACTCACTTTTGTGATATAATATAGATACATAGATAACATATAGATAGATGACGGACAGATAGATATTTAGACAGATAGGTAGATAGATAGATAGAGGGATAGATAGATAGATATATAGGTAGATAGAGGGATAGATAGAGGGATAGATAGAGGGATAGATAGATAGATAGATAGAGGGATAGATAGAGAGATAGAGGGATAGATAGATAGATAGATAGATAGATAGATAGATAGATAGATAGATAGATAGATAGAGGGATAGATGGATATGTAGAGGGATAGATGGATAGATAGATAGATAGATAGATAGATAGAGGGATAGATAGATAGATAGAGGGATAGATAGAGGGATAGATAGATGGATGGATAGAGGGATAGATAGATAGATAGATAGATAGATAGATAGATAGATAGATAGATAGAGGGATGGATAGATAGATAGATAGAGGGATAGATAGATAGAGGGATAGATAGAGGGATAGATAGATAGATAGAGGGATACATAGATGGATGGATAGAGGGATAGATAGATAGATAGATAGATAGAGGGATAGATAGATAGATAGCTAGAGGGATAGATAGATAGAGGGATAGATAGAGGGATAGATAGAGGGATAGATAGATAGATAGATAGATAGATAGAGGGATAGATAGATAGATAGATAGATAGATAGATAGATAGAGGGATAGATAGATAGATAGATAGATAGAGGGATAGATAGAGGGATAGATAGATAGATAGATAGATAGATAGATAGAGGGATAGATGGATAGAGGGATAGATAGATAGATAGATAGAGGGATAGATAGAGGGATAGATAGATAGAGGGATAGATAGAAGGATAGAGGGATAGATAGATAGATAGATAGATAGAGGGATAGATAGAAAGAGGGATAGATAGATAGATAGATAGAGGGATAGATAGAGGGATAGATAGATAGATGGATAGATGGATAGATAGATAGATAGATAGATAGATAGATGGATAGATAGATAGATAGAGGGATAGATAGATAGATAGATAGATAGAGGGATAGATAGAGGGATAGATAGATAGATAGAGGGATAGATAGAGGGATAGAGGGATAGATAGATAGATAGATAGAGGGATAGATAGAGGGATAGATAGATAGATAGAGGGATAGATAGATAGATACTTTGTCTCCTCAGATCACTATTTCCGCGTATAACTTACCATCAGAGAGAGGACCAAAGGAACAATCCCATACACTGGGCAGAGGATGAAGTTAATCACAGAGCAGGTCATACAGCTGTCCTGTCTGGGAGGAAGTAATACCAGGTTGTTTTGTTGGGTAGAATCTTCAGTATTTGGTGGTGGAGGTCCCACTGGGGTTAGTGGTCTTACTTGTTGGTCTGTATCTCCAACATAGGGTGGTGGAGGTTCACCTGGTGGTGGATAATCTGCTGGTGGTAGAGGCTCTAATTGTGGCTGAGGATCTTCTATTGAGTATAGTGGAGGCAGTTCACAGTAATCTGGAGGGCTGTCCAGAATTATTGTGGGAGCCACTGAGATACTGGTTGGAGTATAACTCCTATTATCCTGATTGGATGGAGGTAAATAATCCCTGTGAATGTCCACATTGTAGATATAATATATTTCATACTGCTGGATGGTTGGCACCAGGTCCTCATACGATGGTGGTGGAGGTGAGCCATCTGCTTCGGACATTCTCCTGGAGAGCCTTCTATACGGCTGCGGCTCCTTCCTCCTCTGAATGCGAAGATCCTCCAATTTCGTGCCCGGGGCCGAGGTTACATTGTTAGTAGTCACACCCATTAGGTGACTATTGTGTCACTCAGCTATTTAAAGAGGAAGAAAACAATTTCTATCAACCCAAAAAATTCATTTTAAGGACTTTTTCAGGATCGCAAATATATTGCTGCATTGTTCCAGAAACAGCGCCACTCCTATTACTGGGTTGTGTCTGGTATTGCAGCTCAGCTCCATTGAAGTGAATGGCAGTGAGCCACAGTACCACATATAACCTGCAGATGTGGTGGCATTGTTCATGTAAGAAAGCAGCCTTGGATTTTGGACATGTAACGGTCACTTCTGCGGTCACTTCTCTCACATTGAAAGCAATGGGATCAGCCATGAAAATGTGTACTACACATTTGATTGTTCTTGAGATTTGATGTCTGATAGGCTCTGGCAGCCTCTAATAGCCATTACTGTGTAGAATTATGCTGTTGTTTGGGTCAGTGCCAGTTACACCATCATCACAATGTTCTGTTTAATTTCTAATACTCACAGTAGCATTCTTGATAATAGATAACTAGTAAGGTGGATTTCCCACTGGTTATATCCAGGCAGGGAATTCTGTAGATACTTTCTGTTACTAGATAGATATATATGATGACAAATAAAGGTGACCTACGATAAAAAAACAGAGGAGATATAAAGTTGGGGTTTCGTCAGACCCCATTACGGTGCCTCTGAATAGTTTATTTTTTCAAGATTTCCTTGTTATACCGGTTCCCTTGTGCAGTATTCATACGGAATGTGTTCCGTCTTAGACTGCCCAGGGCTGATTGTTATACTGCTACTTAACCCCGCTCAGTTTAAACAGAAATTTCAATCATAATCAAAAGATGAGCATGGAATGAAAAAACTCCATAGGCAGCAGAAAATGTCTTGGTAGAGAAGACATCAGGATTTAATATTAGCTGCTGGACGGGAGGAAGCAATT